>NW_009192114.1:32072-33198 GCF_000690835.1 Fulmarus glacialis | reverse complement strand
CTTTCCCTTCCACTCCTGCCCCATATCATCCCTTGTGTCTCTCCCAGGATGAGATGAATCTCATGTTCAGGCCCAGCATTGACATCCCGACAGGAACAAGTGACAATGAGAAGAACAAGGTCCTGCAGCCCCCTCACACAGACTAACACCCTTGTTTTTCCTTTGAGATCGTCGCCAGAGTTCTGAGCCTCCTGCCTCAGGAAGTGGCTCAAACATAGCAATTTCTTTCAGGCAGGTAGTCGCCAGTCAGCCCTCCTAGGACAGCCCTCCTAGGTTCCTATCCTCCTGGCATCCCCATGTTGACAGCCCTGTCCTTCTGCCCCACACAACCCTCTCAGCTTCAATTTAGCCACCTCTGAACGCAAGGTTTTTGACAGAGCAAATCAGACAAAAAAGGGTTTGTCAACAAATCGCCACTATGGCCTCTTTATTTAGCTGCCTGGAAATCATACAAAACTGCAGAAAAACACCTACTGCCTACAAGAAGTTGCATAACTAAAGTTGGACACCAGAAACTATCATAATGAGCATCATTACAAATAAGACTACAATAAAAGCAAGTTTCTAGCTTTTCTATTTTTATCATTGTTTTGTAAGAGGTGACAGACAGGCAACCTTCACTCTTCAGATCATTGTACCAAAGTACCCTATTAAATTAATTTTCAAGGAAACTAACAGTCATGTCACTGCTAGAGGAAATTTTATTGTCTTTGCAACATGTATCTGCTTTCAAATTCAGGAGGGAGGGCTTGGGACTCATGTATTGTAAGCCAGGATTAGGAAGGAATCTGGGCATTTTAGCTTAGTCTTCAAACACAAGATTGGCAATACTTCCAGTACAAGCGAACAGAACAGAACAGAACAGAACAGAATAGAGTATTTCAGTTGGAAGGGACCTACAACGATCATCTAGTCCAACTGCCTGACCAATTCAGGGCTGACCAAAAGCTAAAGCCTATTATTAAGGGCATTGTCCAAATGCCTCTTAAACAAACACTGACAGACCTGGGGCATCAACCACCTCTCTAGGAAGCCTGTTCCAGTGTTTGACCACCCTCTCTGTAAAGAAATGCTTCCTAATGTCCAGTCTAAACCTCCTCTGGCACAGCTTTGAACCATTCCTATG
>NW_009192114.1:17605-31774 GCF_000690835.1 Fulmarus glacialis | reverse complement strand
ATAATCATCTCTTTTGAGTGGCTGGTTATGCTGCGTTTGATGCACCCCAGGATGTGGTTTGCCCTCTTGGCTGCCAGGGCACACTGCTGACTTATTGAGCCTGCCGTCAACCAGCACCCCCAGATCCCTTATTGCAGGGCTGCTCTCCAGCCACTCCTCTCCCAATTTATACTTATGCCCGGTGTTACTTGGTCCCAGGTGCAGAATCGGGCATTTGGACTTGTTAAATTTCATCCCATTAATCATAGCCCATTGCTCCAGTCTATCTAGATCCCTCTGCAAGGCCTCATGTTCCTCAAGAGTCAACAGCACCTCCCATTTTCATATCATCAGCAAACTTGCTAATCGTGCATTCATCTCCTGCATCCAGATCATTGATAAACACGTTGAACAGAACTGGCCCTAGAATTGAATCCTGAGAAACACCTCTGGTGACCGGTCGCCAGCCAGATGTAGCCCCATTCACTACAAACCTCTGAGCTCTGCCCTTCAGCCAGTTCTTCACCAAGCGCACCATGTACCTGCTCATCTCACAGCTGGGCAACTTGTCCAGAAGGATGCTGTGAGGGACAGTATCAAAAGCCTTACTAAAATCCAGAAAAACTACATCCACCACCTTCCCTTCATCCAGTAGGCAGGAGACCTTATCGTAGAAGAATATCAAATTAGTTAAACAGGACTTTCCCTTTGTGAACCCATGTTGACTGTGCCTGATGACTGCATTGCTCCTTAAATGCCTTTCAATAGCACCCAGTATTATCTCCATAATTTTTCCAGGAACTGAGGTTGGACTGTAGGTCTGTGGTTTTCCAGGTCTTCCCTCACACCTTTCTTGTAAATTGGAATAACATTGGCCATCTCCCAGTCAGCAGGGTCCTCCACAAACGCCCAAGACCGTTGGAAGATGATCGAGAGGGGTCCTGCCACAACATCCGCTAGCTCCTTCAGTACTCTGGGATGAATCACATCAGGCCCCATGGACTTGCGAACATTCAGCTGATACAGCTGGTCCCTTACAATTTCAGTGTCCACAAATGGAAAGTCACTGTTCCCGCACCTGAGGTCCTCTGACTCAGGGGACCAGGCAGCCCAAGGTCTACTAGTATTACTAAAGACTGAGGCAAAACCAGCATTGAATGCCTCTCCACTTTTTCTTCATCCCTAGGTGTGTGGGGGTTCCAGGTGTGTGTGGTTCTAGGTGTGTGGGGTGGGGTTCTAGGTGTGTGGGTTCTAGGTGTGTGGGACCATGCCAATGTGACTCTTGACGTAGTTATTCGATCCGTCTTCAAGGAATCTGTACCTGTGATGCCATCTTTTATTCCAGGCTCCCGGGACTGATCCCAAACATGCAGGCCTGTCAGCTGCAGCAAACTGCCCACTCCTCAGGCATCTTTTTTACATGATTATACTGGAAGTATTATGAAGTATAGTGTTGTGAAAAGAAAATATGACAGACGTTACTTTTACTCATGCTATAACCATTAACTGTCACAATACAGGAAATTACTGAGTCTCATGTAAAATAGCATCATTAGGGATAAATGAAATTAATTCCATTTAGCCAACTTTTGCAAGTATTACATTTTCAGAATCAGTCAAGACTAGATACATCCATCAGAATATTGTCAATGCATTTTTGATCCATGCTTTTAAAGTTCCCTGTTACTTTCACGTTCAAAAGGGACCACCAGTTTTGCAGACAATGTGATAGATCTTAAAATACTTAAGCTTCATGTCTCTTTATGCTCACAAGCTGTGACTCTATTAACTCAAAATTCTTTATTCAGTCTGTGTAGCATATTAGATACCCAAAAACTCTTAAGGTTTAGCTTTAGTTTGGGATCAGCAAACATTTTCCAGTACTGACTACCTCCCAAAACCAGTCCTTCTCCCTTCCTCCCACTGCCCAGACACAGATACACCCCCTCATTTCTGTGGCAGGGAAATGTGGTGACACAGACCAAAACGCACTTGGGGTACACTCCACTAGTCAGCCCTGACCTGCAGGACTACCATACTAACTGAAGATATTGCATAAAGTACAATTATGAGATCAGCATAGACATAAAGAAAATGAAAGTCCTGTTCCTTGATTAGCCCATGACAATCCATTTTACTTATTGGATTGAATCGCACCACACAATACGGCAAAATTGAGAGTCACATAGGAAATACTTGAAAACATACTATTAAAATTATTGAAATAACAGCAGTAGATAATGTGCCCTGGCCTTGATCCTTCCAACCGTTTAAATACTCACTTCATTGAACCTTTTGGGACCAAGGAATTAAAAAGAATATTTTAAAAAATGGTCAGAGAAACCTATACAAGATTTCAGACAATAAAATACCATAGTGAATAACGCATGAGAATATTCTCTGCATTTAATGCTTATTTAGTATAATAGTAGATCTCAGTTTACAATCTCACTTCTCTGACTGACTAATTTAACTCCTGAAGTCTGACTGATCCCCACTGAATCTCTTGGCACTAGTTAAGGATATCTCCACTAAGCAGAATGTTTGCTAACATTGTCCCCAATAAGCAACGGCCATTACTGTTCACTCACATTAAGCTAGAGCCACTCCCTGGCAGATGTCCTAGTAAAATAGCCATCCCAATTCATTACATTTCCCATTAAAGGAATAAATAATATATTCGCTATTGAAATTAGATCAAAATATTTAAAGATTCATAAAAGTCCTCCCACCTCATTTGGGGAAGAGGAGATAGACATTATCATAAGCACCTTACAATATATTGCAAGACTTTTGCTAGCAGCACATCAGTGTCACAGCTGAATTATGATATTCCAGAAATGCCAGCCTTCACAACTGCAAAAGTAACCACAATTTCAATAAACTGGAAGGACACATCAAGGTCTATAAGAAAAACAGGATGAAAGGAATATGTTATTAGTCTTCCATTTCTTTCCCACTTCCCTGCCATTAGCTGTCTGTATTTCAAGAAGATCAGTTAAAGTGAGGGGAGCAACTTGTCTTTAACAGTATTTCAGTGGTCTTTAATTCAGCTTCAAAGACAGCTCTCTAATACATTAGATGCCTACATAAATCAAATAACCGGGTGGCAACAGTCATGGTGGTTTAAGCAACAACCACACGCAGTTTCTAACCACATTAGTAGACACCTAACACAGATTCACCAGATATACAACCCCGCAGCTGAAACTTCAGTGGACTAATCTCGCAAGGTGCAATGTTCCCAGTTCCCTTGGGAGCTAACGGGAGGTGAGAACAAGCACCTGTAAGCAGGAAGCCTGGAACACCTCAGCAGGGCAGGCCCGTCGGTCAATGCCACAGAAAAACAACAGGTTTGGACTGTGCTCCACTGAATGAAATTTAGAAGGCTTGTTTTCTGAAACTATCATTGTATTGGGCACTTGGAAGCAATAATCAGGTTGTAAAAATTAAGAGAGACCATGAATTTTCAGTCTGATCTTTCCATTAGGATTAATCGTAAGCAGTGTAACAGAGTCATAAAGCAGCCCCAGAGAGAAAAATCTTCTCTATAATTAATTGTGCCATTCGACTAATAATGTATATTTCCATTAACAAAGCTGAATGCAAACAGAATTGATTTTCAGCTTTATTTGATATAAACACAGCTTATTATCTTAATTAATCCTTCTCCAGGCTTTGTTTTCGCTAACACATTTATCTCAAATAAAGCAATACATAAGCAGTATTTTTATCTTTATAGCCTCAGATATCATGTAGGAGCTAAGACCCGATCCAAGAACGTATTCATGTTACTATTGCTAAAATAACCTTTTAAGTAGGTCCCTGTTAGTTGAAGCAGTTGTATCAGACCTGGGGCTTACTACCAAACAGCATCAATTTGTGGCAAAAGGTCTTAATGCTCTGATCCATAACTAACATGAAGTAAGTGCTTACTGCCAGCAGGGCAGCCCCAGGCAAGCTGCACCTCAGACGAATATAGAATTTATCATTGCCTTCTTACCTTGAAAAGACCCACACAATTATTTGTAACCGTCTTTTCAGAATTTGCTGCAGTACCTGCTAAAAAGGTTGCCAAAATGACATCTTGTTTCTTCACCTTTGTACTGGGTGCCTGTGCCCAGGCGCTGGCAGCTGAGGGGGCTGGAGGGGCTCTGAGGAGAGGCCGAGGCCGGGGCCGGGGCCGGACACAGCCGGTTCCAGCCGGTTCCAGCCGGTTCCAGCCGGTTCCAGCCGCCCCACCTCAGGGCACAGCTGAGCCCCGCAGCGAGGCTGCCGGAGCGTCTGGGGAACCAGAGTTTAAGAAAGGGCAAAACCTGCACGGAGTGAGGAAAAAAGTGTGAGAAACAGCCCTGCGAGCACCCAGGTGAGAGAAGGGGGAGGGGGAGGTGCTGCCGGCGCCGGGGCAGAGAGTCCCCTGCGGCCGAGATGGGGAGGCTGCGGGGGAGCAGATCTCCACGCCGCGGCCTGTGGAGGACCCCACGCCAGAGCGGGTGGATATTTCCTGAAGGAACTGCTACCCATGTAGAGCCCACACTCGAGCAGGTTTACCCACCACGAACTCCCACACTATTTTGCCATCTTGCCTCTCATTCCTTCCATTTTTTTCCCCTCCCCTCCAACTGTAGTGGCACAGAAAGGAGCATACAGAATATGGTCAATGGGCCACCTAAGTCAATATCCTGTTTCAAATCATATTGTTTCAAACACCTCAGAAGAGCATGACCATCCCAAAATTGATAATTAGGCTGAAATATGTCCCTTTGGTGGTAGAGTCAAGTTTCAGCCTCAGGAAACAAGTGCTTTTTTTGTTTTTCTATTTGACAATCCAAAATAAATTTTTTTTAATTAACTGTATAAACAGGCAATACCGTTCAAAATCCAATCTGATCATTGCCTCGGTCCTTTTGCCCTCAATTTAGTAAAATGCGTATCAGCAGAAAAATACTTAAATTTACATTTAAGTATAGAAGATAACATTCAAAATCAGCAGGACTGAAGCCTACACTTGAGTGTTTTCCTGAATCAAGTTTTGAATCAAATACTACACTGTTTAATCAAAGAACTTCATTTGCATTCCCACCTTTCACTGAATTTACAGCACATTGTTTAATTACATTTTCTAATCATGACAAGAGATGCAAAATCTCACTACTTCTATTCCTTTGTAACATCTTCATTTGTAGAACTCTCTATCTTTGAGAAATTTCCAAGAGAAATATTTTAAGCCTTTCATAACTTTGCTGCTTCCCTCTGGCTTTTCCTTTTTTTTGCCCAGTCCTGATAAGGGTAACAGAATTCAAGGGGAAAACATGCTGTTTTCAGTATTATTCTCATTTCCTCTCCTAATCTCACAGAGCCAACAAAAAACCTTCACAAAAAAACCCCTATGTTTTAATGATAACAGAATGACTCTTCTCTAGAAACTGCACTCTATGTAGCAATTTAATGTTACAAAACCCAGAAAGAAAAGATAGAACTATGCCTTCAAACAACAATCAGTTTTTATTTTCTTTGACTGAATATCTTAAGGTACTGGTACCAGCAGGAGACATCCTTACACGAGCACTTCTTACCTGCCCAGAACTTTCAGAAATGGACATAAAAGTAGAACTTTATACACTATCTCTTTTTTGATATTTGAGCCTAACTGCAAAGCTTCCTTTACTCCTGTTGTCCTCTGCTATGACCTAACCAGTACAAAGTTCTCCCACTAATCTGACCAGGATTTATTCAGAGAAAATTCAGTAGAATAGGAACCAGCAGGGAGAAAAACCAAAAGTGCTGCTGGGATTATAGGCTGGGGAGAGTTCAGCAGCAGCAGAAAATATTAGAAGTAAAGGAGATAATAAAAATAAATAGCTAATGCTATCTGAAAATTATAATCCATTTTTAAAAATCCTATTTAATTGTAATTAGTAGATGATTATATAATTGATGGAGGTTATACAAATAATTAAACTAAACCATCGGTATTTTTACAACAAACCTTACGTAGTACAGAAAGACAAATTACAAAATAGCCGCACTGAGTTCTTGGATCAAATGTGAGACTTGAGGATTTGTTCACTCATTAGAACTCATTTGTTCTACAAATACTTTCTTAGATGTAAAAATCTTTACAGTTTGCATAAATCTTCATTGAGAAATAACTGAAATGCTTGAGATGCAGAATATCCTTTGTGTTTTCTGAATATACATTTTTCAAATTAGAATTTTTCCGAATTCCTTTCAGACCCATCATGAAAGCAGAACAGCGTACTGGAAAGCACAGTAACAGAGTGTGGACGAAGAACATATTACCCATACTAGAAAAGGTAAGTTTGGGACTAATAAAGTAAACTCAACAATACTGCATATGAAGCACCACAGTGCTTCAGTGATAAACAGACTCAATGTATTCTTTATCTTAAACAGTATTTAAAGGTATTTCAAACTACTCAGTAATTTAGAACAAATTTTGTTTCCAGTAAGTTGCCTTAAAATCAGCCAGTGCTTGCTCAGCAGTATAATGATGTTCTCTTTTTAGAAACTGCACAGAGCAGCAATTCCATCATTAAACAGAATCATAAATAAATTGCCTCAATTTTCTCTGCACAACCTTTCTTTGATTGTTATTGTACAGGTTCTATCATAGTTTAAAGATGTAGTTTTAACTAATAAATTTTCTTGCATTCTGTTAACCATGTTGCTTTTTGAAGATTTTGAAGCTACTACTGAAAAAGCTGCATGCAATCTGCAGAAGAGTGGAGGATCCTTTTCCAGAAAGAGTTTTATCCACCAAAGATGACTTCATGATGCTTAACGCCAGAAGGGCCTTTACATTACTTACTTTTATTTTGTGAATATTCCACCTGGTTATCCCTAGAGGTGAGCCTAAGGACTTCATACAGTCAAATGTATGGAAATTACTATCCATTTCATCCCTTCTTTTTGACTTTCTGACTTTTTTTTGACTGATGTAGAAAAGAATAAGGGGACGAATACACAAGTGTTCGCACTTCTAGTAAAGCAGTTCTAAAATGTTGCCTGCTCTCATCTGAGAAGCAGTAGCTGGGTGCTTCATTTCTCATTCACTGCAATACAAAGCACATTTATTTGCATAAAACTATTATGGAGGCTATCTGGTCTCCATTGTATTGTCTCTAGAGCACCACCTTTTATTCTCATTAGTGAAGGGATGCCATTGGGAATTATTTAATCTCAGAGATTAATCTTGAAAACTGTTTGTTTTGAGGGCATTTTTCTTAATATACATAATAAAAGCAGTGGGCTGTCTTGGAAGGGGAAACAAATTCTCTTGCAGTTTTATCAAACATGACAAGTAAGCATCTCTGAATCCTTTACTTCATTACAATTTCAGATGCAAATAAAGATAGAAATCTAAAATGTGTAATACTCAGGCTTTTGCTCCCTCTCATAACCAAAGGAGAGAATTAATTTAAGACCAATTAGGATTGTTGTATAATAAGAAGGTTTAAACCAATAATGAAAGGAAATTAATTGTGAAAGGGTTGAATGAGAGCATCATTCCCCAAACACTACTAGCAATCAGAATTTAAATACCTTTTCACCCAAAGTTCTCAAAGCATCTCACCAAGTATTATTTTGATCCTTGTGTTACAGATGAGGCAATTAAGGCATAGAGTAAAAACCTCAGAAGCTTCTTGAAAGTTCTGCTTTGACATTTTTATCAGAAAAAAAAAAAAACACCACAATTTTTCCAGTGTTTTCAAGGAAAAGCTGAAATCAAAACCCTTTGCATTATAGGGGTGCAGAAAAAATGGCCCAAAAAGTAGAATGAAACAGAATGAAAATGGAAATTACAAAATACTATGGATACCTTAAGACCTAAACTAAAGGTCTACCTCCAGCTCAGCCTCTTACTAGAAACCTTGGTATATACGTAGATGTAAACTGACTCTCACTGCTACTTTCTCACTGACTTAAATTTATTTAGATGTCTGTGTATACAGTTACCAGAGCATTTTATGGATAATTGATAACTGATTCTGAAGCGAGTATTTACAACAATGTTATTCAAAAGCTACAAAGGCACAGACACACAGTAATAGGGTATCCACAAAGGCAATTCAATGCTATCCATGCATTAGGGGGTTGACTCAAGGGAGCACTGATGTTTCCTTGCATTTAAGGCATTTTATAACTCTTTAAGGTAACAACACCTTTTTTTTTTTTTTTTTTTTTAACCTGACAGGGAAGGTTGCTTTTCTGGAATTTAGACCTGTAATACTTTCAGGTTTTGCTTTCCTAGATAGATTCCTCTGTACAATTCTTAAGGTAAAGTTATCTGAGCTCACACAATCCTTTTAACTCTACAATACAATGTTGTCAAGGAACATTGCTTTTCCTCAACACCTTTACAACCAGCAGTGTCAGCAAAGAGGTCACATATGCTTTTCATAACATAAAATAAATTTTTTTCCTCTTCGTTTATGAATTTAGTACAGGCCCAAAACATCAACTTCCTTTAATTTCACTTACTCTCTCAAACAGAATTGATAGCAAAGCTGTTTCTCCATGACAGAAAAAATAAGAGTTTTATAAAAATACACTCTCTTTTTTTTCAGGTTACAGTAAGTTCTGTCCAAGTAATAAGTGTTATATTTTGTGATCTTTCAGCAGGATGTTTTTCTATCTCCTACCATAATTAGCACCTCTATCTCAATTATGAAAGTTAACTATTTCAACTCACTATCTTGACTTCATACCCACCCTTGTGAGCACAGTTGTAAAAGGTCATGGCTTGGCTGTAACTACCTCTATAACAAGTCCTGGTAAAGAGAGGGGAAAGGGGAAAAGGGTTGCCATAAAAATATGACACCTGCTAAAAGCTTCTGGCACCTATACCCACCTCTGCCTCCCTCCCTGATCCTTTCTGACTTGCACTAAGTGCTGTCTGCCAACCTTTCAAATAATTTTAAATGAAACAGGCACTAGGGTCATCACTTGCATTGAAGTGGTGCTTGGAGTCTTCCTCAGGAATCAAAGACTGTAAAATTGATGCTGTATATATCAAAGAAATAAAACTTAGATATTACCAGAGAGAAGGCAGGGGATGGAAGGCAGACATTCATTTTACAGCTGGAAAACAATCACTACAAGATCAAAATATTTGCCCAAGGTCAGTGCTTGAGACTGGTAAAACTGAAAACTGAACTATTTGGATTACTAGACTAGCAATTAAGCACCTAAAAAAGCCATTCTGTCACTATTTTTGGAGAACTGTTCTTAATATGTATTTAACTGGCATATCTAAAGTGGAGGAATTACATGGTACATCTGTGAAGTGTATAAATACAGCTCCATTCCAAGGTGCCAGAGATGATGGCTTAGATCTTCTGCGAGTTTAATAATGAAGTGTCAGAACCAGAGTCAGTCAGAAAATAACTCTTTCAAGTTTAATGTAATAACAACAGGCAAGCTCTGCTCTTCTCCCCAAGCAATGATCCAGGCACCCTGGGATATCAGGGACCACTTAGTAGGAAGAGAGCTATTGAAATTACAACGGAGCTGTGTTTATATGATCAAAGATGTTTCATTGGCAATAGCTTTATTATTATTATATAGCTAATATATGGAAGGGTCCGCTTTTTGTCATAGGAACATGGGTGAGCAACAGCATCTCACAAAAGCTCTTCAGCTCCAAGTTACTTGGATGATACTGAAGTTGCATCCTTTTAAATGTAGAGCTAAGGTGGAAATCCACTTTATCACCCTATTTAAATGTGTCTCAGGATAATCACTATCATTCCATCTAATATTCTCACTGCGAGATTGAGCTAGATTTCATTTATTTAATCCCCATACTCCCCCTAATCCAGTCACCTATGAGGAAATCAGTATTTCATAAGAGCCAACCATTCAGTCCCCTTCCCACCACCATAATTTTTCTTGGGGTAGGTCACACTATCACAAGATGTCAAATACTAAAATGTTATCAGTTACAGCAATACAGATCCAACTTGAACTCATGAACTTCATTTTATTGTCAGTAAACTGAGCTATCTCATTTAACAAAGTCTTTAGCTCATGCATTTCTACAGGATTTGGGGAGGACAGAGTATTGCTTGAATTGAATTGAAAATTGAACCAACATCTAATTACAAAGCACTATATCAAAACTGTCAAGTAAATTATTCTTACAAATCATTGAGTTACTTATGGTCTTCTAAAGAGCAAACTCCACTGCGAAAACACATTCCTTTCAGCAAACCAACAGTAGCTGTGACAGATTAAATCACAGGGAATAGAAGACCCAATCCTTGGAACAGACAAGGGGTCCTGGGGTAGCTACAGACCAACTGTTAGCACTGGCTGGGTTAGTAAGAACTGCAGATCATGTGACAAGGAAAAGTTGTCTAACCATCCCTCCTTTTTCCCCACTCCGCTTGCCCCTGCTCTGTCTCTGGAGTACAAAGACTGAGATTACTCTTTGTTAACCTAAATACTTGAAAAGAGCAATACCATGCCATTATTCATCTGAAAGTTACTGCATAACTTAATCAAGAAAATGCAGGTGGTGTGCTGCATTTGTAGAATCACTGGTTTTCACAAGGCTACGTCACTGAAGTCATCCTTTCCACTAGCTTTTCTTTTTTAGCCAGTACACATTGTTCAACAGCATATTATTACTATTATTATAATGGAGGTAATGCCACTGTGACCTTGCTATTAAATGAAGAGGATGTTCTAGTTATAATTATGAGTTAAATTACCAAATAACAGAAATAACTTCGTTTGCTATAACAAATTTCAATCATATAAACCAGTTTAGAGTCAATGGATAATTTTAAAAACAGTTAAAACAGTTTAATGCAACATGTTACAAGGAAATGATTGAAAAAGGCACTAATGTGGTTCAATCTCCCTTCTTCCAGGAACAAGACATGTGATGTTCTAAAGTTGTTCCCTGCAAACCTTTGTTTCCAAGGTAGCCTGAAGCCTAGAAGCTCTTCTGAAGAGCTCACAGTCAACTGTTTATATTCATGCTACTGAAGAATTCTTTATGGTATGAAGTCAAATTAAATACTTTAGCTCAGTCCTGAAATAGCTTGAGACTTCAGGTCTGTCTTCAGAAAGATCTGGAGATCCTCTGAAAGTGTGAATGTTATGCTGGCCATGATTCAGCTGTTTTCAAACTGGGTATCAATAATGAATTTTTGAGTCAAGCATTTACATCAGAACATGCAACCATTCAAGAAGTGTTTGTTTTAGCATTGCAGTTATGATTCTCACTGTATCATTAATTAGCGATCCAGGGATTCAGTATTTATACTACACTATTTTCAGTAGTCAAGTAAAAGAGCCATGGTTAACAATGAGTTTTCTAACCCATTTTCTAACCCACATCTTACTTATAGTTGTAGAAGTAAGTTCTTCTAGGGCATTGCTACTTGTCTTGAGAAATCTCACAAACCCACTTAGCACAGAATGTGTTGCAACTTTCCTCAATAAACTAGAACACAGTTAATGTGTTACAGACAAGTCCTAGGCAAGGACTCTCAATAAGCATCATGGTCCTAGGCTCACTAAAAGATGAACAAGTAATTTCTACTCAGCTCAGTGTTCAGTCTTAGAGATTCTAGGTTCCCAGATTATCAGAGAAAATATAATTTGGGAATGTAAAAACAAAGCTTTTTGAACCAGTTATGAAAAGCATGCTTTGGTTTTCATTGAAGATCTAAGGATGATTCCCTCTCCCTAGCTTATTGCAACGCCAATCAAAAATTTCTATGAATACAAATCTTAAAACACCCTATCTAGTAAATCAGTCATTCAAGAAATCATTTATTCCAGAGCATAACTAAAATGTAAACAATTTATTCAAAATGCCTTTAATTGCTTGCAAACAATTTATGAGAACATTAAGGTTCATCTATTGATTAAAAACTTGACTCCAAGTTAACTGTTCTCTGTCAAAACAAAAGTCAAAGCTACTCCAAGTTCATTCAAAATTCAAAATTGTATCATCTGTGTGCTGACAGACACTTCATTTCACGGAGAATATACATCACTGGTGATATATAATCAGATAAGCCATTGTTATTTAAGTCAGTTATCTCCTACATTCAATACCAAATAATACATAATACATAATAAATTATGTACATAATCCATAATTAATTGTTAAAATTATGGTGAACTAATTATCAGTGTCTTTTCTGTATTGCTCTGAGATTAACCATTAACCATCTTTTTCCTTGTGCCTGCTAAAGTCAACAGAAACTTGGTTTGAGTAAGAACAGAAGAAGCATTAAACAAACATTGCATTACTGAAAGAGAAACAATAATGATGAACACAGACTATCTTATTAATAGATAACTACACTAGATAGAACATGAGATAGAACTTACACCCAGCGACTATAATTACAGAAATACTGCTGGCACATTCAAATTGTATAAACTGCCAGAAAGATTACTAACCAGAGATTCAATATATAGAAGAAAATCCATTCCTGAACACTGTATCTCTCTCCTATCATATTACTGTACCTAATCTGGGATTCTGGGAGAGATTAGAATTTTCAGAGCTGTCTTCTGGGGTGGCTAAATACAATAAATATCCGTCAGAGAACAACTTGGTATTTCAGTCACAGGATTTACTGTAGTTGGCTTTGCTGCCAAGGTATATTTGTCAGGCATTTATTTTTTCTCTGCCCATCACCGTTAAAAGATTGTGAGTGGTTAAATAGAACAAAGGAAAAACAGCCAGAAAATTTGTATGATTTAATTAAAGAAAGAAATCAAAGGGATTATAGCCAACAAAGGAAGCTTAAATGAAAAATTTACTACCTCTGGAAGTAACTCCCTGTGTAAGGTAATAAAATACCTGGCACTTGGGGTTCATTGTGAAATGAATCATATATCTTCTGCTGCATGCTGTTCACTACACAACTCTTCCACAAGCCTCTGAATAAAATCACCACTTCCAACAGCTGCAGCTGGATCTTGTTTTGGGCTGAATAATATTTCTTTAATATTTATCTCATCTTTCTGTTGATACATGAGACCTGTCTAGACTCGGCCTGCCAGACCAAAATTCTGGCTTTAATTTCCTCTTGTTTTTCCAAGTCACTGATGACAGAAAAAAACCTGGATATCCATGCTGTCTGAGATGGAGGCAGGCTGGGCTACTCTTGCTAATCCTCACCCAAGAAACATTTATCATTTCATGATACTCAATCACAGTTCTTAACTGGCTCTGATGAAAGAAGAAAAGTAAATATTAAAGTCATTTTACTCAAATTAGGCTGTTGAAGCAAAATTAAAAGTTTTTGAAAGAATACTGTGATACACATTGAGAAATTGCATTTTTTAAATTTATTTTGGTTGGGATGGGGCCCAAGGTTTGGGCAGACAGACATTTAGAGCGTTGTTACAACTGACATCATGCCGTCAGAAAAAAGGCAATCCTCGTTCAAGAGCATGGGTAATTCAGACTTTAAAAAACACTCAACACAGATCTGATAACAGCCAACTGGAGTTTTCACACTGATTCATGTATAAGGCAGAATAGCACCCAGGGAGGAAAAAAGTGGCCTAGAGACTGGTGTGCTAGTCTGGGATATGTAAGCACCTGAATCATTTCTTCTGTACACTACAGGTTTAAGTGATCGTGGGCTAGTCTTCTTGGCTTTCTGTGATCTCTCTATAATGGATCACACAGTCTATCTTTCAGTGGTTTTCTAAGGGAAGATATTAGAAAGATTGTGGGGTGCTCCTGCTTTTTTAAGGGAATGTAGATAGAAAAACATGGTCATAGTCATATTTCAATGTATTAGACATCTAGTTTCATTACTAGCTCACTGTACAACTTCAATCAATTAACTTAATCTATGAAGACCTGGTTTTATTCATGTATAAAATGGGGAAGTCACTTAACTTCTCAAGTTTCATCCAATTTGAAACAAAAATTTCTGAAAGTTTCTACTATCCCTCCTTCAGAGGTAGCATCATGGTTTTTTCTGGACTGTGAAACAACCCCCACCTCCCCCCCACCCCCTTTTTTTTCCCCCAAGAAACAACACATTTATTAATCGGGCAGTTCACTGTGAAAGAGCTTCGTACTAACTCAACTATCGTATGATTTAACTTCACTGTTTGTGCCCAGACTCTGTATCTTTAAGCACTCATCTTTCTGAACAAGCTAAACCAGGGAAAAAA
>NW_009192114.1:0-17571 GCF_000690835.1 Fulmarus glacialis | reverse complement strand
ACATATTTGTTTGGAAGGGAATTTTAGTGATTTTAACCAATTTAGAGAATGGATGAAATCCTGGGCTTATCATTAACAGGAAGAACTTCACTGCATTTAGGAATACTGCAATTTCAGCTGCCGCACTCCTGACAACTCTGTGTCATGGTATGAACTTAATCAGAGATTAAGAGGGTCACAGCTCTTTCCTTTGCTGTTAACACTGTCTGGATCTCACTTCCAAAAATATTCCTCTGCAGCTCTGTTTGGTCCCTCTCTGTATGTAAATCATATCTAAATTTATCTAATCTTTATATTTTATATTATTTTAGATATCATTCCTGAAAAAAAAAAAAAAAATTCCCCTGATGCCAATAGAAGTGCATAGCATTGGCTTCCTATGGATGGGTTTATGTGGAATCAACATGAATTTTTTCATTGACGTCAAATGGGAATCTGATCAAAACCACTCATGTTTTTTTCTTAAGGTTTCAAATTTTATTACTAAATGCATGTCCAAGGAGACCTACAGTCCTATAAGTCAAAAAATGAGAGAAGCAATTGGAGACAACTGAAGAGTTAACATGTCTATAAGAAAGTTCACAAGCAAAGCCAAAGAGAGAACCAAAAGTTGGGGACAAGCAAAATTAGAAGTAACTAAGAAAGTCATGCTGTATTTCAGTTACCACTGCCAAATGTCATTTGCACATAAAACTGAAACAGAATGCCTGTAAAAATCTGTATTTGCTTGCCAAGTGCTTAACAAATCTTTGGTTAAAATCAAGCTTAGATTGCATTTCTTACATTATATTAGAGAAATTGATTTTTAACCTACTTAATCTTGTTGTTTTCCTACAATATTAAAGGATCCTCCTATGTCCTTGTTTCCCACTGAGCTCCACTGCATTTGTTTCTTAATTCTGTTATTTAAAAAGTTTTTTTCTCATTATTCCTCTGCAGGAGTATACAATGGACATATCACATCCACTTTAGGCAAGCAAAGCTTCCAGTAAGCGTTAATAAGAAAAACAGTAGGAACACTTGGGTAAGTGTGCAGATGGAAGGTTCCAAAATCACCTGGACAGAACTTTCTCTATTAATTAAAAGTTCATTTAAAGATGGGAAAGCCATCTATGTGGTACTAGTGCATTGGCTTTCAAAAGATACCATACTTCCAAACTAAATGGATGCTTTAGAAAATTTGAGTCTTTACATGGGCAGAATGGTTCACACCACTGTCCTTAGACAAACACAGAACTGATCACAGTGAAAGTAAGTAGGCTCTTCCAAACTGCTCTAATTGAAATCAAATGAAGGAAAAAGTTCATATTTGCTCTAGTGAAAACCATGTTAGGACAGTAATAAAAAATCTTCAGTTCCACTCTGCACACGTAAATTATCCTTATATCCTCCTCTATGCCTGTAAGTTTTGTTCAGGGTTTGGCATTTTAGTTGTCTTCCAAAATATATACAGCACTGTGGTTTCTGATCTCAAATTTCTTTTTATGACTTCTGGTACCAAAAAACACTCAAATAGCAAAGAAAAGATTCCCAGGAGCAAGGGTTACCTGGTAGCCAACCTTACAGCCTACCTTTTCATACCAGCAACATGTGGGTTTCTTACCACACCTGGTGATGTTGAGTCGTCACAGTGCCTTCTGCTGTTTATAAGTGCAGATATTTTAACACATCAATTAAGTGAAAACAAACAGAGAAGAAGAATTTTTGTCCAAAATCTAATTGGATTAAACATATAATATTGCATTGGTTATACACTCTTTATCCAACAGAAAAGGGGCTAGGGCTACAAATCCTAATAGATCCATACGGATAATTTTTTTCCTGATGACTGCTTTTCTCTTCTTGTTAATGCAGCAACTAGTGCTTACCACTAGTAACCTTAATTAGCTGTGGATGAAATGCAATGTAAATCTCAAAATCAAATGGTTGTTGGAGGAAAACAGTTTCTTTCCTTCCATTCTTGCGTTTCCAACAGTATCCATCCTCTCACACTCAGATTTACCCAGTGAAGCAACTTACTGCTGTTGTTTTACACAGCACTGGTTCCTATAGTTTTACAATGGGATGTTAATATGCTGGGTCATTCAGGGTGCTAGCATAAAAGTCAGGTCTTTCTTATCCAACAGTCTGAACAAAGTGTCTCTAGAGGAGAGAACAGCATCCCTGCCAGCAGGAAGGCAATACAGAGAAGGGAGTATGTTCATCATTCCTTACAGATCTTCTCTTGCTGCTTTTCCTATTGCTGGCAGGGATTTGGACCTTGAAATCTGGACGGGGAAAAAAAAAGGAATTTCCTCCTGCTCCATCCTGTAAAGGTGTGCAGAACAATTGATCTCAAAACTTCTTGGGCTACTTGATACACACAGATACTTTGAATTACTGACATTATAAATGAATACTATGAAGGCTGCTTTGCTTCTTCCTTTCCAACTACCTCTCTTCCTCCCCTTGAAAATGTTAACTTTAATCTTCACAAAGAAATCCTTCATTTTTAACTAATACACACTGAGGCCATCTTAAGCTGAATTTGAGTTGTCAGGTCACTTATTTTGTAGACATCCATGAATCAATGAGTCATGAGTGAAAAAAAATCTATAGCTTACATTGCAATAGGTCAGACTAGATAGTTGTAAATGTTCTTTCTGGTTTGTTACTCCATATCTGTAAGACATTACTTTCTGGAAAAAAAATAAAAGCAGGAATACTTTAGATAGGCATTTGCTGAATTTGAGTTGTCAGGTCACTTATTTTGTAGACATCCATGAATCAATGAGTCATGAGTGAAAAAAAATCTATAGCTTACATTGCAATAGGTCAGACTAGATAGTTGTAAATGTTCTTTCTGGTTTGTTACTCCATATCTGTAAGACATTACTTTCTGGAAAAAAAATAAAAGCTGGAATACTTTAGATGGGCATTTGAAGCAAGGCTTCAATACCTGTATGAAGATCCTTAAATAGCAGCTTTGTTTTGTGAAGTGGAGCAAAACTAACAGCTGCAAATAACCTATTAAAACACTCCATTTCAATATGCGTTTCAGTAAGAAATTGGAGAAGTCATTTCTACAGCGTCTTACAGATATTACTGAATTTGAAGCTTAAAAATTTCCTGGTTGGCTCATGAAGACAGCTGTGCAGATACAAACACAAAAGTAGAAGTAACATGCCAGTCTGCAACACACAGCTCATTTAATCTTCATTTCCTTAAGTTGTGTGCCAGCCCTCAGACATGACAACCCACGATGTTCACGGTGTGTATGTGAATGTCCAGTCTGTGACCAAAGGAATGTAAGTGATCCAAAGAAGAGTTTATTCCCCTTGTTGATCTCTGATGAACATAAAAATGACGAAGGAGGTAAATTATCTGCCTGGCTATTTCTAATTTAAAATTAGATACTGCATAAGAGTGTAAAAATGTTTGATTACAGCATTTGATTATTTTACAGCAACATGGTTCCAGACATTGTGCATTTTATAGTTGTTTTGGAATCCTGGTGCTTTACAACTTTCTGCTACAAAAGTTTCCCAATTAAAATAGAAAAAATATAGTTCACTGTGTAATACTTTCTAAATGAATGTACAATTTAAATGCTATTGTTTCTTCCAAAATGGGTCTCTCTGGAATATACAACAGTTGTGATTTTTCAGGGGACTAAGAATAATATACATAATATGGCAGTTGTAGCTAACAAACGATATGACTCTGTCAGTTTTACATATACAAACCAAGAAGGTTGCAGCAGAATTATGGGCAGTATTTTTAAAAGAATACTCGCAGTTAGAAGCCTCATCTGACGTTACATTTTCCTGCTAGTAAATAGCTCTGGAACTGCTTACCACAAGATGCATGGTTTGCATATTAATGTTGGAATCACCAGAAATGCAAGGTATATCTCAGCAAGCAGAGAATTTGGGACTCGGGCAAAGAACTTCAATGCCAAAGGAAAACACTTTTTTCATGGGGAGTGGTGCTGTCTCCCACCAACAGTACCAAAACAGCAGCTCCCATCGAAATCTGTGAGGGCTGACAGCAGTTGGCTTCAGCAGTCCAGAAAGAAGTGTTGTTCCTCGTGAGCAAGGAGATTTTGTCAGTACAGCGCCTGGTAGTTCAGAGCACATACAGCCTTCTTGTGAAGGAAGGATGTCACATAAACCATAGACCCAGTCCTGGCTGTAATTAAACTGGCATAACTGCACCAACCTCTCTGACTAATATTGTTGAAGTTTATAAAAGTCAAGCCAATAAGACACAGTTAGTACCCTATCCTTCGTTTAAATTCTTTGTAAAGGCACTTCCCTGTGACACTGTGCAGCAAACAGATCAACAATATTCATATTCTTAATGGGGCCATTAGGAATTCCAAATGCCTCAAATAAATAACTAATTGCCAAAGCCCTTGTCTTCTTCCTGCAGTTTTTACAGCCTTGCCAGCTGAGTTACCTACACTTAGTGTGTCTCATTTTGTGAATTAATCAGACTCTGGGTATTGTACACACAAAAATACAAATTCAGGTCTCAAGAACTAGAAATGGATGGACAAGTTATGTTACAAATTTCTTAATAGAAAGAAAGCAAGGAAGGAAAAAAGAGTGAGGCAGAGGAAGCAATAACATTGTGAACCCTTCTCTAGAGATAAGCTAGCCCAATTCAGAAAACATAGCGATTCTCAGATCAATTACAAAAGCTTTTGGGTTTGTTTAGGATTTTTCCACATACAAAAAAGAATTTTTTCTTTCCCATGGTTCTCCCATTTCATGTTGTTCCCAATGCCATCTTAACTGTTATAGGGAGAGAATTGATTTTGGAATTGTGATCTGCTTTTCAAGGTATAAAACAAGCTCAGATCCCCAGCAAAGGCACCAGGTGCATGTGAAAATAGAACTCAAGAGAAAAAATAAAGACAAATAAGAGGCTCTTGCATTACAAACACTGGATAAGGGTATCCTTGTAATAACTTCAGATGTTGAAAATTACAACAGAGATGCACTGTTAACTGTAGCTTATATTTGCCCACCTCATTATTAGAGTTCTATCAAAAAAAAACCCGCAGAAAAACTTCCTTACAAGATTTTGTTGAAAGTTAATACAGAAATAAAGTAACCCCCAGCCAATGCAACACTGTACTGTACAGAAAGAACTAGGTATAAAGATTTATCTTTTTAATAGCCAAAACCAGCAAGAATTAACTATAAACATCTCAGTATATTTTTTGTATTTTACAACTGGAGTTCCACTGATGTTCTTGTTGTGCTTTGTGTTATGCTCACATCTTACCCAATGCTTCCCAGAAGACAGGCTCGGTTCAGGTGTAACATTGCACATAAAGTTAATGCAGTGAGGACTCTTTTTAAGGCCTCTGCAGATGCTATCATTTAAATCATCATGGGCAGAGTCCTACTGCAGAATAATCACAAATGAAATGATTGATACAGAACAAAGACATCTGTTGTTTTGTAGCTTGTAAGAACCTCCCACTTCTTCTCCTAGGGAACACTTATCTAATTCTTCTCTTCTATATGCATGAACTATAGAAATCAGTGGGAATCTTTTCAATTACACCAGTGGGGTTTGAATTAATCCTCCTTATTTACAATGAAATTTAGCCTGTCAAATCCCTGCAGTAATATTTCATATAATATGCAAACTCAATGTGTTATGTGGTTAGAAGATTAAGTTCTTACTAGGATATGGAAACACTGAAGACGTAAATATTGGGCCTAATTCAGCAAAACACTTAAGTGCATGCTTAATGTTAAGCATATGAGTAACCCCATTACAGTCAGCTGGATTTCAAATTAAGCACATTTTTAAATATTTTGCTGGAAGCACTACTCTAATCAGTGTCCTGGAACCAGCTAAGACAGATGAACTATTTCTTTATCATAAAAGGATCAGTGAGACAAAGGAAAAAAATGTTATAATTGGATTTAGAGTAGAAGAGAGATACGCTGTTGGGGTAGAAAGCATTATTTGCTTTCACTGTTATATTTCCTTTGCGATACAGCTGTCACCCCAAATATTTTTGTATCTTGCAGCCTTTATTCCTGCTTGTATTTTATTCTCTTTTCTGGAATAATCACATCCCCTGGCTTCTTATCTGTTCTCCTTTATATATTCCCCCCATATTCTTTGCCTACTATTCTACCCTGCTCTTCCAGAGAGCAAGGTGAGAAAAAGGCAATGTAAAATTTGCTCTGTGCCAGGCCCTCAGCTCCTAAGCTTTGTGATATAAATTTTGTTTGTTGAATGCCTCAGGCTCATTATATTTGCCTTCCTTTATTGATTCTGCATATCTGACAGTTACAGATTATAGAAGATGGCCCATGTAGTAGCCTCCTGAGCATACATCCCTACTCTGTCATATGGATTGCTGTGGCTGCTATAACAGTTTTCTCTCATTTGCACTTTCTGCATGTTCTCTGGATGTTTCTTAAACACAGGTTTCACCCTATTATTAAAGGTTAATATTCTTTTCTAATAGGTCCCATTTCCCTAGAATCTGAACATTTCTTCTAGGATCTAAACAATAACCTTCACTGAGATAACATCAACTGCCTCCTGCGTTTGGGGAATTGAAGAAGGGTATCAGTGACCTATTCCTATTAGTAGCAGGAACTGTGAGGCAAAGCCAGCATCCTAGGCTCTGCAGCCCAAGGGTAATGCCTGGGTGCAAGACTGTCTTCTTCATAGTATGTTTATGAGCATTCTGGAGGAGAATGGGTATCTCTGCTGAGGCATACAGCTGAACTTTTAGTTTCCCACCAGCAAGCAAAAGCAGAGATGTTCAACAAAGGGACTGCAAATCGTGATGTATGCAGGTTGGAAATTCTCACTGGGAAAGAGGGGAGTGTTCATACCAACCACTTGCAGGTACCTAACTTGGGCACCTACAACATATTGCCCAGACAGTTAATGGACAGAAGTGGTGGCTCTTGCATTTGCAATGGCCTTCAAATGAAAACGTTAAATTCCCTGCACCTTTTGGTGCTCCAGGTCTCAATTAAATGCTGGATGGAAAAAGGAAAGCTGCATGCGAAAGGAATTATACTTGGTAGTTTTTAAGCCATTTGTCAGGAATTGAGTGAGAGGAATGAAAACAAAGAAAATAGGCATGTACTATATCTTTGTAGCAAGTACAGAATTGAAATGCCATCATGCAGACAGACAGTGTGAGTAAATTTAACCGGGAGCCTCTCTTAACAAAAGTAGGATCTTTCAACAAGCTGGAATGCAGCCTGCACTAAGACTCATAGACTATTTAAGTTCTTACAAGGAGTGAACACTGCCTCAGTATCTCAGCCATAACATGATCTCTTGTGCACCTGTAATCCCCTTATCATACTGTATATTTGCATTTTGTTTAAACATTTAGAACTCAAGGTAGAAGAAAAAGCTTTTAAAACTCTCAACAGCTTGAAAGGTCAATGAAATGAAGCACTGAAAGTTAAATACCTACTCCTTGCAGAAACAGCCTTGCAGGATTCATTTCCAAGGCTGTGTGAATACATAGTACCCAGGAAATTCCTGACACCGCCTTTACTTCTAAGTTTTCATTTTACTGGAAAAAGTCATTTGAAAATGATGGAGTTGAGTTCAGGTGAAAGAACTTGACTTATAAGCATGAAGGCTTTTGTCCTCTTCATGAACAATATACTGCAGATGATACATGAAAGGAATATAAGGATTCTCACAGATAATTTAATTACTTCAGCCTGTAAACAAGGAAAGCTTCTCAAAGTTAGTATGGCAAAGATGCTCAGTTTGTAAATACTAAATGTTAATTAATGAAAATCTTGTTTTCTGTTTTAGAATAATGTGGGGTTTTTTTATCCAGAAATTTTACTCGAAACCCATCCTTGATCAAGCTCACCCTGGCTCCAATGCAGGATTATCTATCATATTGGTTCAAAGACAAAGCTCCTTATATAGACGGTATGTTTTCCACATTTATCATAATCGCATACTAACACTCAAAAACTAGCTTAGGGCAGCTTAAACTAAGAGATGATATATAAACCTCAAACTTCCATTTTACAGGAATCAGACATGTTTACTTAAAATCATCCATGTTTATGAGGTGAGTCTTACATACATTAATTTTAATTCATTCTTAGTACTCAGGTAATACAAGAGAAATTGCTTAAAAGCAACTAGCAGGATCCATGATGTATTACATAAAATCTAGTGTAACAGTAAACTACCGGAGTGAAACTACGAAGGAATCTGGAAATTATTAGTAAGTATATTGCAATTAAAAGAACATTTTTTACTTCATTATGGACTGTAAGAAAAAGCATTCAAAATCATGAGAGAACATTCATTTATAGGTGAAATAAGGGTTGCATATTTTTCTCCACAGCCAATAGCAGTCTATTTTCCCTGCAGTATTTATTTATTATTGTGACAAAAGTACTATTTAAAGCAGGGCATAGCTGTTAATATCCACTTCTTCTAGAACAGTCTGTATGGTGTAGTAGTGTTGTCCACTTAAAAAACTTACTAACCAAGTTTTTAGCAGACTACATAGATCTGGTGCATCTTCCTTTCTAGATGTTAAAGTTCCACATGGACACTATTGCAGTGTTGTTACTTTCAGGATTTGATCACATATGCAGTTTAACAAATGAATCTTCTGTCTGAAGACCTCAGCATATTAAGAGAGAGCTCATGCCAGATTCAGTCATGATACCAGTTGAAGAAATTTTTAGTGAAGTAAGAAGCATACATGTAAAAACCATGCTTTTACTTTCTCAAAATGCGTTTTACTCCAGCACATTGAAATCACGTTATATGCAAGTGCCAAATATCTAAATAGAACTAAAACCTGCGTAGCTTTTGTCCTGGCTCTGAAAAAAAGGGATAAAATCCTCTGTAGAGCTGGGTCTCATGAGTAGGAGCAAATACATTCTTCCTCCACTCTTTAACAGGGATTTAATTTGTTTTAGTCCTGTAGATTTTGTCACAGCAGCTTTATTAAATCTTTCTGAAATAGGCAGAAAAAAATCTCATGGTAATCCAATTTCAAATTAAATTATATCATTTAATTAAAGGCTATTCAAGAAGGATGTCAAAGATAAGCCAAAACGATATTAGCAGCAGCAGCTAAGTTAGACCTTGACCTATCTTAGTGGCTAACTTGTAAGATCTGGGATTCAGTTGGCCGAACTTTAAAAGGTTTAATGATCTTTTCTTGTCTTCCAGAGACTTATCCGCATGGATTGCTTTCTTCATATTTTTCTGCCCTTTCAAATATCACTTGGAAATGATAAACACAGGCTGACTGTATAAAACAGGTGGCAAAAGTCAGAGATTTCATGTTCTGTCAGAAAGATCCAGATGTGGCTGTCAAATGAAAAACTCCACCAAGAGATAGTATTTTCACTGAAAGTATTCATAAAAACCTTATTAAAAAGACAAAGACATCATTGGCATAGCAATACTGCAGGTCATATATAGGTCTTTTCTTTAAAAAAGCTAGTACACATACAAGCCAGATAAGCCACATTCAATTTCACAGTGGTATGGTAGAAAATTTGTGCTTTATATTTCTAGAGGAAATCAGACTTGCATTAAGCAGCCCAGCCTATGTGCAAGTACTTTGTGGCAATGCATTAAAATGTACTTAAAGCAGAGTGTTACTCGATGTTTCAAAATTTATGAAGTAACACTTGATTTTTAAATTTTTCCATTCTTCTTTCCTTCCTTTCTTCCTATGCAGAGTAAGGAGGCAAATAACCCTGCTATGCGGTATCAGTATATTATTTACCACACATTAGGCCAATGATCAGAGTAGAGGGCATGTTGTAGTTGTGCTGAATTTTAGCCATTACAAGTAGTTTTCTCCCAGTTTTAATGGACAGGTTCATCTCCTCATATCATTATACTGGTATAAAGGCCTAAACAAAAGCAAACAAAAGATAAAGACACAAAGTGCAATCAAAACTCAGCAGTTTAAAGCCAGCCAGCCTGTCTTGTTTTCCAATGCAATTTATTTTATTGCCTTGTGTACTAACACTAACCACTGTATCATTCAGCTGAAAGGGTAAATCTGGGATCTCTTCAGCTCTCAGCATTGTCCCTAGTGCACTGCAATTACAGAAACACCTGGTTTGAATAATTTCTCTGCACTCTACTGTAAAAATCCAGTGTTCAACAGACCAAAATTTCACCTCAGTCTGCAATATAAATAATGTACGTATAATGGACTCAGATTTGTAAAGGGCTGTGGACTTGTCCCCTGTGTCTTCAGTTACCATATTCATCATAGAACAACTTAAAAGGGGAAATGAGATTTGTTAAACTTTTTTCTGAGATTATATGCAATAAGCATTTTTTAAAAAGACATTAATTTGGAGCTTGGCCAAACCCTGTCTGTTCTGCAGATCAGCCTGGAATTGTCTTCTGGGAACATGGTAGCTCTCATTCCTGACATAAAGCAACTGAGATGCATCTCAGCCTATCACCTACCATCACTTGATGGGACTAACAACAGTTTTGCAGGTATATCTGAAAATGAAATGTTTTTTATATTTCTGCACTATCCTTTTATTTGTTTGGAGTTCATTTTCTGATTGCATTTTATCTGATGCTCATTTTGTCTCTCTCCTATATGTGATTTTTATTTGCAGAACATTGTCATCAAACTATATCCATGTGTTAATGTTGGAACATTCACACAGATGCATAGTAAAACAAAGATTTTTCAATGTTCCTACAGTAAACCCTACACCAAGAGTTTACCAAACACTTGGAGATCTGATATTCAGAAAATAAGTCTGCACACTTACTAGTTTTGAAATCTTGCATGATGCTTAGAGCGACACAGAAGGTGAGCCGTGTCATGTCACCTACAATGACTTGAATACAAGGTTATTTCTTTCTGTGCAGGATGGACTAGTTGGCTGGCGCTGTCAGCATGTTATATAAATCTGTGCTAATCTGCATATGCAGCTATTTCATCTGTAGCTTCTACCATGCTTAGGTCTATAAACTTCAGGGTGCTTATAGCTACAAAAAATTACTTTCCAGTCACCATGAAGTTCTTCAGCCAGTTAGTAAGTATTTCCACGTTTCTAAGGTGACAAAAATATATATCATACACACACCATAACCTAGAAATTGGATCACAGGGTACTGGACCAAGACCAGAAGCTATTAGCAGCAGAAATGGAAAACTTTAGTCATGCTACTTTACCTCCCCTCTCACCTTACCTGTAAGAATCTGCTCCATGGTCAAGAAAACTTCCTCTTAGTTCTTGGCATGTGTACAAATATTATATGAAGTAGTGCCCAAAAATGGCAGCAGTGCAAATATTACTTGGCTGAGCTTACTAATTTAGTTCTTTGAGAGCACCCACTAATCTGCAAATACTAGCAACTCTTGGGTCCTATTGAAGGAGAGCAATAAGAAGAAACAAATCCCACTTTGTATATTTGAGAGGAAGGTTTCAAAGACCAAAAATTTCATAATCGTGGTAAATCCCTTGTGATTTACATGAGAGCAGAAATATACCCATCCATAGTGATTCTAGTGTTAAACAAATACTTTCCTTTTTTGAAATTTTCATTAAAAAGAGAAATTGCCACCTCCTGATGCAAACTTGGTCAGAACAGGGCTCCTTGCTGCACTGTGTAAACTAAAAATCAGTTGCTAGTATTTTTATGAATATGAAACATTCGCTTTACAAGCCTCATTGGGTTGCTGCTACTGGCCAAAGAATTGGTACATTTTTTGTTTCCTGTCTGGATGAGTGCTAAATCTCGTCTGGCTCAGATGCTCTGCATACATATTTTTCCTGATCCTGGCAACATGTTGCTTTGACTTTTCCAAGAACCAGTGAAATACAGCAAAACTATTCTTTTCAAAAGGAATACAAACCACAAATATGGCTTGAGGTAATTTATTTCTAAAATGCAGCATAAATGTAACAAAGTCTTCCTAGAATAAAAACCCATCTTAAGACTAAGCATCACAAGCTGCTTCAAAGAAAGATGCAAGAAACACAAAAAAACAGAGTTACGGAAAATGGTTTTAAAATCCATTCTTATATTTCCCTTTTGGTTGTTACTTAGCTCCTGGCATGAGCCTTTGACCTCTAAATTTCCTTTTAAAACAAAAAAATCTCTGCCCAAAGGAGTGGGACATTTAAGTTAATGTGAACTAACTTCTGTTAACTATATCTTTTGGGAGCAAGTTTGGCATGTTTATTACATGGATGCAAAAAGATTTCTTATTTTTTGTCTTATGGATTTACCTCCTATGTGCATGTACTGCAAAAGGAGAAATACGGTCTCTTCTTTTTCATTGTTATTCATTGCCTCCTATACTATTGCTATTAATCTTTTTAATTACCAATTACAGATGGATTTGTTCTGATGATCTGAAGTTGAAAAAAAAAAACATTCAGTGCTCTCCAGAATTTTTGCATATTTAATTCTTTTTTACTACATTTAAAAATTTTTACTTTTACTAGACTTCCTTAAAGAGCCCCTTTCTCCTCCAAGGCAGTTAGAGAACAAGCCCACAGTTTGCAGTCCCGTATATAATAGCTCCTATTGGAGAAATACATCTGAGGCCGATTTCTTAACTGTTGTGATTTCATGGATTAAAAATTACTTTAAGCATTTGGTTTTCTAAAAAATGTGACTGGGGACACAGAGGTAAGAGAAAATTGACATTACTATGTAAATTGACATTTAGCTTGGGTGGAAGTTAATGAGCTCCATCTTGTCAAAGCCTGAAATTGCCTGTGAGCTTTCCTAGAAGATACTTCAAGAAATGAATATGAACAATTTCCAACAAAAGAAAAGCTTCTGCAAGCTCAATTAAAACTTATCTTCAGGCTCTGAGCATGCTAAACATGAGACCGAAATTTACTCCAACTGCTGCTGTGATCACTGGTATGGAGGATACAAATACATCAACCCTCCGCTCCTTGTATCTGTAAGCAAAACAAGAAGCGATGCTATTATAGAGCTTGCAGGAGCCAACCAAATGGAAGACCTGACTGTCTCTTTGACATGTGTTCATTCAGATAGTAATACGTCTATTTCCAGTCTAGAAAATGAGCCACAGCATCAATAGACGAAAATGTCACAGACCATAGTCTCTGCTTGAACACCTATGTCCCATTCAGAGGAAGAGAGAGAACTGTGTGTTGCACGTGAAGTGCCAGGTTTTCTATTATATTTAGTCTTGGATGACAAATGTTCTACAGCTATATCTGCAATAAAAACTCTTTCTGACAAATGAATGGACAAGAGATACAATCTTTACAGTAATATCATTAAAGAGACTGATTGCAGCCCAAGTCCTCCTCAATCTCTTTAGCAACACTTTGAAAGAACTATGCAATTCTGGAAGTCCCATTATTCGGCATAGCAGTGTGGTAGAAAAGGTCTCGAATGCCCTAGGGAACTGAATGCCCCAGAGGGAAGGCTGTTGATGCTCGAACTTTTGCACTTAAGGTTTCTTCACTCACTATTATTTGAACTCTTGCAAAAGGCTGATCTTATAAATACCGAATTCTCTGCAATATTAATAAGAGATGCTATGATCTGACAGGGCTGTCAGTAGGGGACAGCTAACTGTGCCTTTGAAATAGGTCCCTGAAAATGAAATGGCAACACTCTTCAGCTTCCTACACACATTTAATGTGACATGCCACCTTAGCATGTCTACAAAATACGCGTATTTTAACCCCATGGAAGAACAACCAGGAGCAGAGTCATACCTCACAGAGGCATTCCAGAGATGTTTATGGATTTCTACCACAGGCTGTCAGAAACAGAGTCATTAACCTAATCATTAGCAAAGAGAAGTGTCCCAGATACAACATGTAAATAGCTCCTGTTTAGTGCCTACAGCGCTGACATCTTTTTAGGAATGGAGTTTCTAAAGCCCAGCTTCTCACTAAGCAGAAGCCTTCTAGTAGAAAAAGAACGGGAGAGATTCTTTTAGGAGAGGAGCAACAGTTTGTGACAACCTTCTCGACCTCAAGAATGCACATGCTGGAAACTCTGACAAGTCCCCTGCTTTTTCCTTTGATGGAGAACAAACATGTCTCATTCTATTCTTTTCTTGGTATTGTTCCTTTTAAAGTGACAAATGGATAAATAAACAACATCTGGGTTGCAGAGTAGCCATCTGGGAAAGTCTTGAAAGTGAAGTGTAGAAGGGCCCCCAGAGAATGCTCAAGAGCAGAGAAATTTGAATAGAAAATAACTGCAGGTGCACTCACCAAATAAAGGGGCTCCCGCTTATCCGCATGTGTCTAGCGAGGAGCCCATCATTCACACTGCACCAGAGCCGTGCTGGACTGACAGTCATCCTTTGCTGGTGTTGACAGAGAAATGCAGGTACAGGGTGGATGTGTCTCCAGTAATCTGACTGGTAAAAAACACAATGCAGGCACACCATCCCCCTATTAGCCATTCTCTGCCAATTATTTTTGAATACAGCTCTGCTTTAGACACACATTAAAGGTTTTTATACCAGAACTTTGAACAGCAATTCATTATGTGGTTTATTAGACCTGAAGTGCAGTTTCATGGTCAAATTGATTTGATGCTGATCTTACCTTTTTCTTCCCCATCTGCAAGCTTGCACACTCTCCCTCTTGTGCTGGCACCAGCATGGCATATTGGGCCCTGCAGCCAGCTTCATCAGGAAGTTGATTAAGCTGAATATTAATAATTTTTTAGCTTTGGGGCCAGATCAGTTTCCTGAACTGGCTGATTGCTTGGCTGCACAAAAACTAGTTCAGGGAGAAAGCAGAGGATTAGATTGTGGTGCAGGCTCACTCTGCCCTTCTTAGCAGCACTGCAGACCTAGATTATCCAGACTTCTTTGGAAAGCACATGTGTAAGTGTAATGTTCATAATGAAAGCCTCTTGAATCTCCCTCCCTCCCTGACTCTTTGCTTAAGGCCCAGGTGATGTGTTAGAACTGCACCAAGATTATTTTTGCTGCCTTTCCTTCAGATCTCTATTTTGCAAGCTTCGCAACTGAATTAATCTGTTAATTAAGTATGGGGAAGGAGAGGAGAATGAACCTTAGCATGCAAGTGATCAGAACAATTACTTAAATGCATTTTTTAAAAAATCATGGTTTATCTGCTTATTTTATTAGATCATCAATTCACAAATACTTTTTAAAAAAATTGAGATGGGTTCTGAATCACCATTCATTATAAAAACCGACAGGAATCTCTCAGCCATAGCTAGCAATTGAATTGAGATGTAGGTAGGAAAATAATATTTAGAAGTTAAGCTCTTTGACAGAAATTTCATTCAGATGATTTGGTGTAAATGTTAATTTTGGGCATCAGAACCATAAGATTAGGTTATTTCTTCTTTTACTTGTTTTCAGCTACTATGAGGAGATAACAGGTTAAATTCTTCCCGAAATGCTATCTGCTTCTCTGTTCCGAATACCTGAATTACAGGATCTGTTCCCCTCCCAGTTGCACCATAACAGTGATTGTGATGGTAATGGGATTATCTAGTGTTAAATTCATTCAAGTTGTTTAATGACTTAAGAACTTCCTCGAGGCTTTTACTTTTCCAGCCAAGGAAATGTTTTTCTTAGAACAAATTACACTAAAATAATAATAAGAGGAACCCCACTCACCAAATGTTCATGGTATTAAGATATAAATAAAGAAGATTTCTCTTTTTGATTCAAACATATTCCTTCAGTGTTGTGAAAAAGTCCTTCAGTATGTGTGCATAAGAATTAAATTAACTGGCAGGAGTGGGTAGTAAAACAACGTATCATTCATTGTCCCAGTTGCATGGCAGATTCAGAAAAGGAAAGATTAATTGAGGAGTGTAAAATACAAAACAGGCTGATTCTACATACATATGCCTAGATCAGAGTTCCTCACAACAAGGCCCATATCTGCCTTCTGTACTGCAACAAGAATGACCTTGCCCCTAGTTCGTGACAAGGTCTTCTGGCTGCCACCGTAACACACAAACAGTAAGGGAAAGAAGTCCCTGCTGCTCTGCCCTTGCATGTTCATCCACATCAATGCAGAGTCAATAAGAAAGTCAGCCTGGAACATTTCTCTTGGCAACGGTCACCCTTTTGCTTGTGCTGCTCCAGTGTTTTGAGGCTCATTTTAATTTTAACTGGGATCATCCCTTTATCTATGTTGCCCAACAGTCCCATAAGCAATGTTCCCATGTAACTCAGGATGACAGAGAGCATCGGGCAGCTGGAGCTGCTTCATAAAAGCTCAGTGCAAACCCAGCTTCAGCGTGAAACTCTATGTCACTCCAGAAGTGCTTTATACCCACTTTGCTTTGACATAGGTGGTTAAGGAATTAAAAATTCCTCCAGTCTTAACAAAAAAATTTCTTATTAGCAAATTAGGAGGCTTTTGTCCTATTCTGTCCTGCACCTGATGTACTGAATTTTGCAGAGCAGACATAAAACTCAGATAGAATTAGTACTTAGTTACATAACCTATCAATAGATAATCTATGAAGTTTTACTGATCACAGTTAATTCTCATGAGTAAATGCTCATGAAGATGGTCAATCAAACCACAAGTGCAGTGTTTCCTTCTTGAAAATATCTCTGTAAAGATCTAAAAAGCTTCAATTAAAGGAAATCAGCTAAAAAACCCTAATTAATGAAATAAAATACAAAGTCTCCACTGGGTTTAGATGGAAGGACTGTATAACATCTAATGTCCTGGAAAGAGGTGTGCTGCAACTATGATTTTTATGAGCATTTAAATGGCCTGCAACAGGTATCTGGCCTTGTATCGGCTGCTACGCTGAGTATTTTAAATTGCATCTTGATCTGGGCACCTTTCTTGTAGACTTTCCTATTGTCCACCGAAGCAAGTAAATACATCAGAGGCAACCACAATATTTTTACAACTTTGTTATATTTGTACCACATCCCCACCCCCTGCCCTAATATCTTACAGGTGTAATTCTACTTTTACTGAACTGAGTGATAGAAATTTCTACTGACTGATCTTAAATGATAATAAGAACATGCAATTTAACATTTTCCACTGTGGTTTCTTCTAAAGTCAAACTATGACATTTCACAGATTTTGTTAAACTTAATCTTATTTTTTAAAAACCATTCAATTGTGTATACTTGGGAAAGTAATAAGATAACTCCTGTGCAGACAATAACTCTCTGAAGGATAAGACCAAATTTCAGGAGAGGCAACATTTAAGTTTTACAGTGGGATATAGCTGTCCTACACTATTTGTCTGAACAGGTATGCAATATTTTAAAGCTTAGGCAGGAATAAAAAAAAGAAAACAATACAGCTGGTCTCACTTGGAGACGATGATATTTTTGCACAAAGCTGATAGCAATAAATAAGCTTCCACGGCTTATTGTTCATGTACCAAAGTTTCAGCATTATAGCATCATATATATATGAAAAACCAGAATAAGGCTATCCTGAGTCCATAGGAAGAGCAACATATTGCTGCCAGTTTTGTTTCAGTTTTTTCCCTTTTTTACTGAGTTGTGCACTCTGGTTTCATAGCTCATTTTTATATATATATATTAAAACCCAGAATATTCTATATAAT
>NW_009192113.1:693-16944 GCF_000690835.1 Fulmarus glacialis | reverse complement strand
TAATTAATATTAATATATATCCTGATCATATATGTTTGTTGTAAGAAATAAATGTACAGCCAGCTATCAAACCATTGGATGATTATGTATATATATGTGAAATTTAAAAAGGAAAATTTTTTTAAAAGGGAAAATGGGAAAGAAAAATAGTGAGCAGGTTACACTTCCTGCAGTGTCATGTCTGTGTGATTAGAAGGTCAATAAGTCTGTAGCAGCAAAATACTATATATTGTGAGAAATTATAGAAGGTGTGTTGTCATGTCAGCCCCCTTCATGCAGTGAAAGGTCACTGATCCCACTGTGGAAGAAAGCTGACAATTTCTATATAAGACTGACTGACAGCACATATGCTGTTGGACATCATGTCTGGTATCAAAAGACCAGTGGAAAACCAAACAGCTTTAGCACTATGATTTTAGAGCCAAGAGCAAAGTCAAGTCATGACCAACTTTCATGAGAAATGGCATCTGAAACATTTCATTACGTATTAATAACCCCTAATAACTCTTGTTAATTAACTGTGTTAATAACCCTTTCTAAGACAATGGACAGGGTTGTTTTTCTGGTACACAGTTTAATCCTGCAGCTTTCAGTGTAATTATTGAGATGCAAGAAGAAAATCTGGGGCTGTCAGAGTAGTTTACGTTGGACAACTAGAAGAGAAAACAATAAATGTGAGCAACACATAGTGTCATGAAGAACCATACCATGTTCCTCTTTACCTCACCTTTCTATGGGGTTTGAGTGGAGGGATTTGATTTCACCTGTAAATCTCAGAAGAGTTCGCTTTCTCAAGCACAAAGGTCCTGATTCCATTTTGATGTACAATAAGCTACATGGCAAGCAACTCCACCAGTGTAAAATACATGTAAGGAGAATCAGATCCCCCAGCTGTCCGTGGCACTTGGATAAAATACGGTTCATAACTTTCTTTGTTATGAGGAACAGTCTCACAAGAACAGTACCTTGTTATTGTCCTTGAGAAACGTTGCAGAGCTCCATCAGGCTTATTCAAACAATGCGTAAGAGTCCTTAAGCAGAACTGAATTACTATTCAAGAGGAAGAATAGGTAATTGGACAACACTCATCAATTTTGAAGTAAATGATATTAGGTGCCAGATCTGAAAAGCAAACCTTTGGGTTATAAAACAGAACTAGAGATTAATTTAATTAAAGACACTCACAAAATTTCTAGTACTCCTTGGTCTTCACTAGGTTAAAAATAATGAAACAAAAACTTTTCACTGCATTTCAGATAGAAACAAAAGAAGAGGTGCATGTACATTTTGCATTTTAAGTTATCTAGACTGTATTTGAACTAGAAAAGGAACCATGGTTAGAGGCTTCTCAAATTATTGTAACGAAAATGTTTCATCCCTATGTAAATTTTAACAAGCTGTGACTCAGAAGCAGCATTAATATGAAGTTTTATGAATGTAGATGGGAAACTGAAAACGCTATTCATTTATTTTATTCTACTTTAAATTAATCTCTAAATATAGACATTGATACAAACATACATGAATGGAGTTGTGTGTGTATATTTTCATAAATATACTTTCCGTGGTAACTTTTTCATAAGTATCGTTAAAATGTTTCAAAGCTATTTGGACGTTTGATTGTCAAAAGAAGCAATAAAAAATAAGGATTCCTAAACTGTTTGTAAAAGGAAGAGACAAAGTTATAAGAGAAATCTAGACTATATTTCCTAAATTTAATCTATGGTTACTAAAATAGAAGGAATATATTGCATGATTATTGTTTCTTGTAAATATACTAAAACTGAAATACTCATCAAATCCCCCAAAATCTGGAATAAGGTACATGAAGTAACCTGAAGTTCACATCTTGAAATACAGAAATAAAGTAACTCAGCCAAGGTTAATGCAAAATAGTGGTGATCTGCAGAAAGTCATAGCTAATTTTTGTGAATATAAGATTCTGAATAAAGGCAAGAAGAATGTTGATTCAATCAATGCATGGTTACACTGGCCCCATAATCATGTGTATTTGTATCTGCACTCTTTGTTCAGAAAGAATGCAGCTGCTGAGGGAACTAATTCATTTTTTAATGAATTCAGAGTCATAATGTAACCATGTTGCCAAGACTGTATACTGTACATATATATATAAAAAAAATACAGTCAATCTTTTAATGGTTGATATATTTTTATATTTAAATAATAATGACACTGATTATCTAAACAAAATATAAAAGCTACATGTAATTTAAACACATATTTTACAATATTTAAATTATGAACATAAACATATAAGGTCAAATGTTTTGGAAAAAAAATGAAAAAAACAATAAATGTGTGAATTTAGGGGATTTTAGTTTCAAAGTACTACAGACCCCTTTTTGCCTGTTGCTGAAGTTGTTACACTTTGCGTGGTATAGTGAAATATTCATTGCCTATACTGAGGATTCAGTATGATCTTGGAGTCTAATGAGTTGAACACTTACCTAGGATGAGGGAAAGTGGGGTTCCAGTTCCTGCACTAATGAATGTTCATGTTATGTATTCAACAATAATTGTACAAAACGCATAAGTATTCATTGGTGTTGAGACTCTCTCCACTTGCAGAGGAGCATTCTTATCCGCAGGTGAACGCCATGCTTGATTTTCTTGTCAGTGTGTGATTTGACCTCATAGTTTCTCTAGTGACTAAGTTTAAGAGGTTGCTGCTTTCGTGACTCTTCAGTTTACTGCTCATTTAAACTGGGCTTTGTCGAAAGAGAAAAAGCACACGGATTTACATGTACACTTTTCCTTAGTAGGTCTTTAGCTATTCCATCATAGAATCATAGAATCATTAAGGTTGGAAAAGACCTCTAAGATCATCAAGTCCAACCGTTAACCCAACACCACCATGCCCACTAAACCATGTCCCTAAGCGCGTCATCCACACCTCTTTTAAATACTTCCAGGGATGGTGACTCCACCACCTCCCTGGGCAGCCTGTTCCAAGGCCTGACCACTCTTTCAGTAAAGAAGTTTTTCCTGATGTCCAATCTAATCTTCCCTTGGCACAACTTGAGGCCATTTCCTCTCGTTCTATTGCTAGTTACTTGTGAGAAGAGACCAACCCCCACCTCGCTACAACCTCCTTTCAGGGAGTTGTAGAGCGTGATGAGGTCTCCCCTCAGCCTTCTCTTCTCCAGGCTAAACAGGCCCAGTTCCCTCAGCCGCTCCTCATAAGACTTGTGCTCCAGACCCTTCACCAGCTTCGTTGCCCTTCTCTGGACATGCTCCAGCACCTCAATGTCCTTCTTGTAGTGAGGGGCCCAAAACTGAACACAGGATTCGAGGTGTGGCCTCACCAGTGCCGAGTACAGGGGCACGATCACCTCCCTACTCCTGCTGGCCACACTGTTTCTGATACAGGCCAGGAAGGATACTGTACTTCCAATATCCTGTTGATCCTGCAGTACTTAGGGTATTTAAAGATATGGATCAAATTATAAGAGAGATCCAAATAAAGAAAAAGAGGGGACGTTGGAGAAAATGTATTCCTGTGAGTGAGATGAAGACCAAATCAGTGTTCACAGTTACTAAGAACATCTTGTATTTAATCTATTTTCCACAGGAGGCAGTTCATTTTGTGAATTGCAAGAAAATTAATCTCCTTGATTAACAACTGGAGGTAAAACTGAAGTTAAAATTCCTAACTTTTGGTTATGTTTACAAACTATTTTTCCCTAAACATATACAGAGAAAGCAATTTTCAACTTTGCTTTTACCCTCTTCAGAATAGAGGTTTCTGAATAGCATGTTAACTTCAGCAGTAGGGTCAGTAACATTGCCGTAGTGATCAATAATGGTGTCTCACTTCTTTTTATTCTTTTTTTTTTTTTTATTCAGCAGCGTCACTCCCCATCCATTACATTTTTCACAAAAATGGTTTGCTGACTCTAGCAAGACACACAAAGAATCTTTGTGCACAATTTATCAGTACAATTCCTAAGAGATGCTGCAAAGCTTGTGAAAAACAGGATATTCCCCCTTCATGTTCAGTTCATTTTAGCCTATTTTCTAATGTCTCTTCCTGAGGATCGTATGTTAGAGTTGACCTGTTAACTGGTATCAACTAGGTCTGCTTCTTTTATTTTGTTTAATCTGTCCCTAAGCTTTGCTACCAACTGTAAAGTGTTCTGTAGTTATTTGAGAGGAGCAAGTTTGAAAGAGGGATGGAGAAGGTTAATTACGACAGCATATTTAATATTGTTCCCATTGAAGTAAATGGCAGTTTTGTCATTTTATGTAATAGAGGCAGGATTACACTAATTATAATTTTATAATCTTCCCATTAGAGCAGCACAACAGCAACTCCATTAAAACATATTGCTTAACATTAGATCCCCTGCTGATAGAATCCATAAAATAGAAATTTAAATGTTCAACACATGAGATACATAACATGATGTTATATCATGCAATAGCTGTGCTTTTTTGGAGCTATTTTAATCATTCTTATTAGGTAAAATTCACTCTTTTTCATATTTTAATCTCATCAAATCACACCATATCTCAAACCTTTTCTAAAATATACTGAGTGGAATGCCTAGATTGAATTTTTCCCTTTCTAATGCAGAAGTATCAGCTTAATAAGGGAAGAAAGAGCTCAGAATTAATCTAGCAAATGAAAATTGCAACTGTGGGGATAAACAGACCACTGGAAAGCATAGTCTTCTAACCTATTACCGTTTATTCTAAATTTTTTTTTAAAAAAAGTTCCCCACTATTTCACCCCATGATCACACATAAATAAATAAGTAAGTGCATGTATTATCATAGCATTTGAAAAACAATCATCCTTCCAGGTCTAGTCTTTGTATTGCTTATCCACATGGAGGCCCTTAGTGCCCTTCCAAAGTACTGCAGAGATGTGCTTTCTGGATTATATATTTTAGGGGCTACATTTTCACCAAAGTAATTTCACTGAAGTTAAAAAAGCTAACTCAGCAGAAAATTTGATGGCAGGTTCTAAACACCTTCCCCCAGATAGGGAAGTAGGTCAGTATTAGAAATTACATGAAAAAAAAACAACAACAAACAAACAAAACCCTCACTTTGCAAACCTAAATTAATTATTTCAGCTATCAAACTGATGCCATATATAGAACAACCCTTTCAGCATTTTTTTAAGCCAAAAAGACACTGTAGAGATATTATTAATAGGGTGACGACTCTATCCACAGTAATTTCACTTCCATGCAAATTTTCCAAGATCTGTAGATTTGGAAGGAATCACATCTGTTGTGATGTCCAACCATGTTAAGATTTCTCCTGTTCAGTCCTTCACATTAATTCATTAATACAGATTTTTTTTTTATACAGGTTTTCTTACCTCTTAAGAAATGGTAGCAATAGCAACTTTTAAATTTTCCCTGCTAACTTGGACTTATCACTTTTATTCTTTCTTTTTAGAATTACAAGTTTTTACAAATGAGGCAGGTAATTTAAAAGTACAAATTGTCAGGAGTTTTGTAGACAGCCACTGTTTAACTATTTCTTCTTGCTTCCCTTCAAACTGCTAAACTTCTATGCCTGATTTTTATCTTCACTTTTGCTGTGAAGTTGATGAAGATGTGTATATTCACAAGCTGGAACACCCATATAAAATGAATCAGCATGCACTATATGCTCATAATTACACTTTGAATCACAAATCCAGAAGTTTCTATGAGCTGCTTAAATGTACATACAGCCTATATGTATCTTCAAGTAGACAGTGATGCACCAATGTTGAGATGATTTTTTGGGCACCTTATTTCAATGATGTCTCTTATAAAGACAAAAGCTAAACAGAACTGAGTATATTAAATAATGAGGTGAAAATTTTAATGTCATATCATAACAATATTCACATTAATTTATCACCTTGAAGGATCCTTAAAACTGTAAAAAAATTGACAGTCTCTTCAAATATTCTTCATTTGGACACTATAGTTTTCTTTAGTATTGTCACAACCCATTGAATGGATACTTTCTTGGGCTACAGAGGTGGCTCAACTTTGGCAACTGAAGACAAAATTCTAACTAGTGAAGTGATTCTTCTGTATTTGCTCCTATACATGCATATTGCATATATAAAATCATACAGTAGGGCCCACTGGAGCTATATATATTGAGGATATAGTAGTCTAAACTAACCATTAGCACACATTTTGAAGAATATCCATAGTTACTCAGACTGAAAATACTTGAACCAGATTTTCAGAGAAATTAGCCTCTTTCAGTACTTGTTTCAAACAGAATAACTAATGTGCAGTTGTGTACCTTCCTGGTCACACTGGACATGAGGCAGGTTTCTGCAGAGCTCCTTTTCAGCTGGGGACCCACTGCACAGCCAGGGGTGGAAACAGGAGACGGCCTGAGAAGCTTTTAAAATCTCAGGACTGTGAAATATGTTTTTTCATTGGTCAAGAAGGAATTTCAACTCTAAGTTTGCATTCCTAAATTTTTAGTTTATTTCAATTTAGTGAAAATGGTGAAAACTACTAACAGCAGTTGTAATGAAACCATATGGTAAATTAGAAAAGAAATAAAATACATCATTCTATCACTATGCCTGAGATTCACCAAATGTTTCAAATTCACTTTTGTGATATACAAGATGTTAAACTCATACCCTGCACGTCAGTACTGTAATGTTTAAATACCATATTTTCATATTTACACCTTAGCACAAAGCAACGAGATAAATTTTGCAATCCATTACCCACACAAGCAAGCACACCAGAATGTTGAATCAGAGGTGGTTTTTTTTTTTTTTCTGTGTGCTTACTTTACAAAATGAGTACAGTTGAAGAATATTGGGTTGTGATGAAATTTTAATGATGAAAGGGGCACTTGGAAATTGAACGGCCATAATTTCTCCTTGTAAAAGTATGAATCGTACAATAAGTACTCCTGGAACACTGCAGCTCTTTAGGAACCTTATAACACTCCGGGAATGTAAAACCAAGTGACATCTTCCTCTGCATTGCCAAAACGTGCAATTCTCAGGACTTAAAAGCTAACAAATCTGTTTATTCTTAACGGCACAAAAGGAACTAAAGAGCCTGCAAGAACATGGGCAGGAAGAACGTCGTCAGCACTTCTTTCAGGTCAGTGCCTGGAAGAAGCAGATTGCTGTGTGATAGAGGTTACTTTCCTTTCGGAATTAAAAGATGAGTTAGGTTTTAGTGAAAGCTGAACATTTAGATAACAGGGAAAGGCAGCCCTGTGGGATTGCTGTTACTGGAACTCATCCATCTATCCTTTAAATCCCCTCCCTAAAGAAGTTACTTAGCAATAATCTCATAAATTCTGCCATACTACAATAAAAGTAAATTGGTATCTTACTACAGCTCCCCAACAATCAAAGTAAATACCTCTGTGAGACTGGATCTTACAAAAAAAACTTCAATGCTCAGAGTCAGGCATATGCAGAAGTCTTCTTTAATGAAGACTTCTTTAATGAAAACATCTTTAATGAAATGTTCTCAAGTACCAGGGAGGAGTAAGAGGAAGAGTTTGAAAAGCAAATAGCACCACATCTTGGTCACATATTTGAGACCAGAAGACAAAGTTTCAGTTCTTGTGCTGAGTCATGGAAAAAAGGTCTTGGACTTAGGTCCTTGACATCTCTGGTAATATTAATGTCATGGCAACCTTAATTGTTCCAGAACAAGTCCCTCTCTTTTGCTGGCTTATCACAAATTTTTTTTTTTTTTTTTTTTTTGAAACTTCACTGATTTTCCTTAGCTTGGAAAGGTGAAATCACAATTAATTTTTTTTGTTTAAATGACACAAAGAAGTTTTCACCCAACTCTATCAGTTAGTTTAATGGAATTTCAGGAGGGCTAAATTTAAATAGACAAATAGAGCTGTGAAAAACATACAATCCTAATAATCTGTCCTGAAAATGTTATCCATGGCAGCTATCAACATGTCACTCCTGTGAGTATCGCTTTCAGGATGTTTTCTGCCTGTCCAATTATATTTGACTTGTGTATTGTTATTTAAGATGCATTTTGAACATCTGATGTTATTTATGTGTTTAATTATTCAACATATTAATTGCATTTAAAAAAAAAGACTACTGTAAATAGAAAAGTTCCTTTTAAATACTTCCTGTTATCCATCATCTTTCCCTGTGACTCTCAGTGTGTTTTTGTAGTGGTCTTTAAATCTAAAATGTGTAAGTCTTGAAAGGCAAATTTATGTTAATTCATAATACTAAGCAGTGCATAATTAGATTTAAAAAAATGCAACCGATAAAACATGTCTACTTTCTCTGTTGCTGATATTTATAACTGGCACATGGATTTTAATATGTATCATTACTTTCTCAAGATTTTACACATTAGCTACAGTTATGACATTACCCCAGTACTTCTTGATTGTTCAGATGTAAAATATTTTTGAGTTGTACATATTAGAAAAATTCTGTTCATCACATTTGTCTTATCTTAATAGAAAAAGACAAAGTCTTACATCACCATAGCTATGTGTTAATTTCTGTGTTGTACTTATCTGTCTTTCAGTATGATTCTAATACTAGCCATGACACATTATTTTTATTGAGCCAACCATCCCTAGTCTGTAAATGTCTGCAAACTATTCATGGATTTTAAAAAGCAGGCCATTTATGTGTACTGCTTTATAACATTTCATGCCACCATTTATTTAAAGCAAGCCCTCAATGTGAATAAAAAAAATTATTGGTCCTCAGAAATTCACAACCCCAAATGACAACTCTTTAAAATATTTACAAAATAAATTATATTTCAGTATAGGAAGAATTCACAACTTTTGTGACTCTTTAAATATTTATTTTCTTTTTTATGCCATTTCAGGCTAGAATTTTCCTCTGATTGCAGGAAGTAAACCTTATTTCAATTAAAAAAATTCAAACCCCAAGAAGCCAAACTTACATAAAGTGTGCATTATTTGTAAGCACTTGAACTTTAAATAATTATCAGTTCAGCTAAGCTAAAAGAACATGCTTTATTTTTCTGAACTCATCCTTGATAAATATTATCACTGTCATCCTTCAGAAACTTGTACCCATCTCCTAATTCTGTAAATATGAAATATATTACCAAAATCATTAGAAATAGTAACACTGATCACTGAAAGATCTGCATATATCTTTTCAAGACAAAGGTATTCACGGGCATGTAACAGGATTTCTACACTCATAAAAATACGACCCCTCCAAAAATATGAATAATATAACATCTTAAAATTTAAATATGTCTTTCAATGTGTTTCTTTAGTACAAGGCCACATTTTCTAAACCATTGTTGGAGATGCAAATAAATGCCTTATATAACTTTTCTGAGTAACCAAGGATTCTTCTTTCTCTAAGACTCATTCAAAAGGAAGACTCCATCTTTGCCAGAAGCCCGTGAAATTTAATATGAATTAAGCAATGTGGTGACAAGTTTTATTGTTTCTTAGTTATAACTAGATATTTTTTACAATATGAAAAGTTGTGGGAGAACAGGGTGAAGAAATCTTTCTACATGATACAGTCCTCAAAATAGCATGTAAAAGAAAAAAAAAAAAAAAAAAACAAACCCAAAAAGACAATGAAAGCCCTGAACTCCTTCAAGCTTAATGATATATGTGCTACACTTAGGGGTTTTCTCTAACACATTTTCTTTTCAGTATGTGGCATTGAATAATACTTACCACTATTTAAAAGCCCAGGTGCTGTGAAACTGTTGAAAGAAGCTGATACACAAAGCTAACTAAACTAGTAAGGGTGTGATGATTTAAACTATCATTAGAGAAAAAAAAATCTCATCTTAGAAGCACGCTTTATAAATATCGTACATTCTTTCTAGACAGCCTCATTCCTTTTAACTAAGAAATCCTACAGAACTTGTATGCATCTTATGCCAAGTCAGACCTGCCCATGAAAAAAAAAAATTAACTTGCACTACATACACTACTCCTGTTATTGATAGAAATATCAAAATTGATTTTGAAATTATAAACTAAATAGGATTTGGCATGGACAGTACTGGCTGAGAGATCAGTCCATCCTCCTGAGCCAGCAAGGGTCCCAGACCAGCTGGAGCCTCTCCAGCATTCCCAGTTTCCATAGGAGCACTGCTCTTGTGGGCCATGGTCTGCAGGTAATACTGTAGGAAACCTCCAAAATAGTCACCCTGGCTGATACCATTAGAAACCAAAAAGTCCTCATCTTGCTCTCTTAAGCTTCAGGTGAAGGCTTGAGCTATTCTAAGGAATTAAAGATTACATATCACTTTTTTCTTACCCAGGATATGATTGCATGTGTCTTTACTGAAATACTATTATATCATGCCTTCTGTCCCAGTTCTGGCTGGGACAGAGTTAGCTTTCTTCCCAGTAGCTGGGGGGAGTGCTGTGTTTTGGGTTTGGTATGAGAGGAGCGTTGATGGCCCATTGATGGTTTGGTTCTTGCTGGGTGGTGCTTGCACCGGGGACTTTTCTGCCTCCCGTGCTCTGCCAAGTGCAGCAGAAGCTGGGGTGGGGGAGCATAGCCAGGGCAGTTGACCCAGCTGGCCAATGGGGTATTCTATACCATGTGACGTCATGCTCAGTATAAAAATGAGGGCTGGGGGGGATCTTGCAGTTCGGGACACACGGTAGGCAGGTGGTGAGCAGTTGCATTGTGCATCACCTACTTTGTATATTCTATTATTGTTGTTGTTATCATTGTTATTATTACTGTTCTACTTTGTTTTATTTCCATTATTAAACTGTTTTTATCTCAACCCATGAGTTTTTCTACTTGTGCCCTCCCAATTCTCTCCCCCATCCTATCAGAGCCGGGGCGGGTGAGCGAGCAGCTGTGTGGGGTTTAGTTTCTGGCTGGGGTTAAATCACAACATTTCCCTAAAAGCCTATCTGTATACCCCCATCTTCATCTGCCTTTTTGAATTCTGTTTTATTTCATTGATGGTTGAATGATCTTATATAAAAAAGGTTAAAAAATTGTTTTGCAATCTCCTATAAAATGCTACATAAACATCGGTGATGACTCAATTATATTGTTGTGAATACTGTTCCTTAAAACAAAACAAAAAAGCGTGTGGGCTGTTAATATTAAATGTTAACAACTCTACCAAGTTGTGAATGTATAGTAGTGACAAAAATTAAAAAGCAGATACCCTCCCACAATGAAATTCCCCCCCCAACTTACTTCAAGATAACATGGTTGATGAAAGTACAGCAAGTTCTAATTTCTAGAGGGAATAATGACTTGTAGTTGCAATAATTTAAGGAATAATGTACCCCAACTGTACTTAATAAGGCTATAATTCCATCAAAGGCTTCCGGGGACATCATAAACCATGAGAGTGAAACTCGAGTGGTTTCCTCATGTCACCAGAAGGCTGAGATGGAATTACAGTCTTAATTTATATTCATTTTGAAGGAGCCTTATTTAATATTGCACATTGATCATGATTAATGCCTTTGGAACTGCCAAAAACTATTAGCTGTGTTCCTGGCCTTTTGAAGCCACCAAAAGTCAATTATGCTACTGACTAGTGATTCTCAGAAATTCTTTTTTTTAAGAGTATGTCTCGGCCAGCACAAACTTGTATAACTATGCTAAAGTTAACATCAATTTGGTCATACATTTTTATTGCTTTTCTTCTTCATATTGAGTGAAAATGGGAAATCTTTCTTCTGTCTAAGTGCATAGCTGTTTATTTATAGAATTTCATTGCAAATTAAGGGGAAAATGAATTGAAAGCATTTGGTTAACTTAATCACTGAACATCACTGAAAGAATATGGTTTTATTAAAGGGATTTTTCAATTAAATGCCAATAATTTGTCCACATCATGTGTGAGTTAACTGTACAGGGAGAAGCTTTATTAACAAAAGGGAATCCTTTTTGGTGAAAGACTGCAGGTAATCTGTTTTAAAAAGGAGGATTGTATGAAATAACCCAGATATCCCACAGACAAAAGAGTTTTGGCATGGGAAAAAAATGAGGAAATCTTGTTCTTAAATAAGTTGTGGATCAAAGTTACTAAAGGTAAAATAATGTTCAAATAATCTTCTGGTTACTCAAAGAGTTCTCTCTTCTTCTACACTACAGAGTAGGATTCAGTTTGGATATAAGAACATAAGAAATTCCTTACTTGGTCAGACCAGCAGTCCACCTAACCCAATACTCATTCCCTAACAAAGGAGAAAGAAAATGAGTGTTAGGGAGCCTGACCAATTTCTGTGAAATTTAGAGGGTACATTCCTCCATATTTCCAATAGTATCCATTCATGGGCATATTATCCTTTAATTTTCTAATCATTTTTTGGACCTGATGATACTGTCTACCTCCACAGCAGGGGATGTCAGAAAGTCCCAGTGTCATTGCTTAAAGGACTGCTATTGAAAAATGTATTTTAATGTGATGTCTTGGTGGTTTCTGAATATTGCTACTTGCCTAAACATAAGGATTTAGCATCATTACGATGCTTTATGTTATACCATCTAGACTTAGACTTCTTCTCCTGAAGGGTCCCCATAGGTCCAGTGTGGATATTTGCCAGACTCTTGCAGATTTCTTAGATATCACAGGGGATCTAACACAGTAGCAGATGCCTATATTTAGATAATGGCATTGAGCCAAAATGTTTACATGTGTCAGAGACCCTGCCATAAAACGTATTTCCTTGGAGATGACATTGTGTCAATTTCTGAAATTCCTAGTGCTGAGAAGCTGATTTGATATATATTTTTGAACAGAAAATACATTGTCAGTGTAATCTCAGCTCCTCTTTATGACAATATATTCCAAGTAGAGAATTTATATTTGTAATTTGTTAAGATCAAACAAATTTGATCTTGATTTATTCATAAATCACATACAACTCCTGTTGAAAGTCTTTTGGTCAATTTCTAAGATGATGGTATTGCAAATTGGTCTTTAAAACCAAAAACATGATAACATAGTACTCAGTTATATGGCACTTTTGAGCAAGATAAATATATATTTTACACCTAAAACTGAAAATGCAGCATCAAAGTGTAGTGAAAAAGAAATGCAGTGTTGTCTGCTTCAAGCATAGCAATCCCATTTGGCTTTTAGAAGGAGATGTTCTCAAGCCCAGGACCCAAATCAAAAGGCTACCTTTGAAGAACCACTGTAAACAACTGTAATATCCTTGCATGGACCAGCAAAAGTTCAAACTACGTGGCAGGTTTTCACATGATATGTGAATAATATAATAACCCTTGGCATGTGATGTTTTGAATGCTGAGGACTTACAAGCCTTCAAAGTGTGTTGGAACAAATGAAAGGAAGAAAAATCCAATCAGGGTACTTAAAACAAAACCAGTCTAGCTCAGAAAGTCTCAGAGACAACAATTTTTGGAGGTTGAGAAAAAATTCTTAGGTTTAATTACTGTAGGGGTGTCTTGTTCTCACAGTCTTCCCCAGGCATTTGGTCTTGGACAAAGTCATATGCACTGTTCATCTGAAACAATCCAGCAGAGCTGCTGTTAGCCTCCCCCTCCCCACAACAAATGCTAAATCCCGGCTTTGCTTCCTGAGACAGATTGCAAGTTTTTCAGTTTCCACATGTAACATTCGCAATTAATGCCAAATTGCTCATATGTTTCATCCTTCTGTAGAGTCTAGTATAACTCTTAACATTCACAGGACTCCTTTACTACTATTTCATAAGTAATCATCTCTGCCTGGCTTCTCTGAAAAATTCATCAATTTCATAAAAAATTCAAATTCATCAAAAACAGCCTATGTCAAAAATAAAGCTGCCCTCTGAATGTTTTTCTTCTTATTAAGAGCCAATGGTTTGAAAGAAACACTGTTTGAACTTGCCCAGATTGCCTTCCTTGTTTAGGAGTTTCAACGCTGGAGGAGCTTTTAAAAGCTCCAATCCACTACTCAGGGTACTTAAAAAATTAATAATCTCTTTATACTCTTGATACTATGTGGTCTTAAGCCGAAGCTGTACTCCAAGAAAAGGTGTCCTCAGAAGTTATCTACTTCATTCTGTACTTCAGTTCCTATTGCTATTGAATAAAAAAAATGCATTTTTATAGCCATTTCTGGATGTACTTTCTCCAAAATGAAGACATGAAGCATAGAATTCTGGATGCACAGGTACAATTACAATCAATCAATAAAAAATGTATCTACCCAAAATAAGTGTTCTGGTATATAGGTAGTTTGCATGTGCAACGCTTTTGTGATCAATGGGTGAAAAATAGCAATGAGTTCTGGAACTCTGAAACGTATATAAAATTTTAAAATATTTATATCCAACCGGATATAAAGAGAAACCTTTTTTCCCCATGAGGGCAATAAAGCATTGGAGCACATTGCCCTGAGACATTGTGCAGGCACCTTCTCTGGAGATTTTCAAGATCTGATTTGATCAAGCTCTAGAACAACCTAGACTGATCTTGAAGCTGATCTGGCATAAGCACAAAGTTGGATGAGAGACTTCCTGAGGTCCCTTTATCTTATGACAGCATGTTTGTCTTAGGTTGCGGTAAATAAATAAATAAATAAATGACAAAATGCAACAAGCAATTTAAGAAGTCTATTACCCAATTGTCATCAGATGCAATTTTTTTCTTTGTTGAGAGCAAAACAGGGCGTGGCTTGACAAATTATTGAACTCCATTTACGTAGACGTTGCCTTTGCCAGTGTCCTGGTTTTGGTTGGGGTAGAGTTAATTTTCTTCATAGAAGCTGGTATGAGGCTATGTTTTGGATTTGTGCTGAAAACAGTGTTGATAATACAGATGGTTTTGTTATTGCTGAGCAGTGCTTACACAGAGTCAAGGCCTTTTCCTGCTTCTCACACCACCCCACCAGCAAGTAGGCTGGGGGTGCACTAGAGGTTGGGAAGGGACACAGCTGGGACAGCTGACCCCAGCTGACCAAAGGGATATTCCATACCATATGACATCATGCTCAGATATAAACTAGGGGAAAAGCTGGCGGGGGGTCCACTGCTCAGGAACCGGCTGGGCATCGGCCAGCAAGTGGTGAGCAACTGCCTTGTGCAACACTTTTGTATATTCTTTTATCATTAGTATTGTCTCCACTTTCTTTTCTGTCCTATTAAATTGTCTTTATCTCAACCCACAAGTTTTACCTTTTTTTTCCGATTCTCTCCCCCATCCTGCTGAGGCGGAGTGAGCGAACGACTGTGTGGCATTTAGCTGCCTGCCAGGTTAAACCACAACAGCCCTTTTTGGCGCCCAACCTGGGGCATGAAGGGTTGAGATAATGACAGATCTGACCAGAGTGTGTTAAAACAAATTTGTTATAAGCATTCATTATTAGGTTAATAGTCGCTGGGCGCAGTGTTCATTTATTTGGTCTCAGAGTTGTTGTGCATGTTCTCAGAGTGGTGTTATGTAACACCTGACTTGCTGTGTGTGTTCCCTCTTGTGCTGTTTGTCACCTCTGGGGGCTGGATTAAGGTTATCATTTTGCTGTACTGTGTAACACTGGCTTATGGCATGATAAAATTACTGGTCGAGAGACTAATCTGGTATTTTACTCAGCATTGCCGTCATCTCCATACTTCGGGAACTATCTCTTGGAAACTATCAATGATTACATTCTTTACCTTTTCTCTTTGGGGAGCCAATTTATGGGGAAGACAAGGGGGGGGACACTTTCCCCAGCTCCTTCACCTTCCCCTTCTCCTCCAGGCTAGTTACAATCGCTCTTGAGAATTTTGAATAATCTCGGGATGTTCAAACTAACACGTTCCTATTGCTATGTCTCCTGAATGTGTTTCAGGTCTTGTTCAAGGTTAGACAACTATTTAAGAATACCACTCAGAGCTCTGCCCCGAGGCTGGATAGTTAAAAGTGGCAGGGTGTGTGGGATGGTATGGGCTAGTACCTAGGACAGTTGGCACCTCCAATGTTTTGGAACTTCACCCCTGAACAAGTGCAGAATACTGAAAAACCAGTAGAATGTATGGAAAAAGTATGCTGTCACCCTGGCAATTCCAGAGAGACACAAATCACTGCAACATGCTGGGGCCTGGCCGATGCCTACTGAGCCCTGTTCAACACTATTCAGTACCCCCAAGGGGAATAGAAGGACTCTGGATCGGATGACAAAGCGACAGGCACTGTGGTTACTCCAACCCCCGCAACAGTCACTGCGGCTACTCCAACCCTCACGACAGGCACCACAGTTGAACCAGAGAACCAACCTGTGCCGGTATCAGTGGTCCCTGTACACAAAAAAAAAT
>NW_009192113.1:0-238 GCF_000690835.1 Fulmarus glacialis | reverse complement strand
GACAGTCACGGCGGCTACTCCAACCCTCACGACAGGCACCACAGTTGAACCAGAGAACCAACCTGTGCCGGTATCAGTGGTCCCTGTACACAAAAAGAAATGTTGGAAGTGACAGTCAGCTGGTTTATTGAGGGAAGAAACTCTTCCCCTACTAAGGGAAAAAGTGGACAAGGCAGAGTACTCCAAAGTAGGGCCATCATGACAACAGAAGGAGGAAGAGGCAGAACTCATAAATGAG
>NW_009192112.1:34920-47816 GCF_000690835.1 Fulmarus glacialis | reverse complement strand
TACTACAAATACTAAAACAACTTAACTACAGATTATACTTGTTAATAACTGTACAGCTAAGCATGCAAAAAGATCTAGATCAATCAATACGTATATATATGTATATGAATATGGTACCAAAGCTAAATGAAAGGCCTAGAGTTAGCTAATTTATAAAGGTATACCTGTTAAAAATTCCCCTCGAGTCCCATGAAATACTCACACTAAATGCCTTGGCATTTCCCAGTGGGTGACGGGTTGAGCCCTGAGGAATGTTTCAGCCCAAGTCTCAGTGATCCTCCGAGTATCGCAAATTTGAGTTTGCGAACTCTGAGAGGCGTCCCACTCAGAGAGAGATCCTGGCTGCAGCCTGCTGTGGTCCAGGAGAGCTCAAAGGGTCTCACTTGGTACCGCTGTTTATAGGTTTGCAAGGTGATTGGCTTTAGTCATCAGTAAATTTCCATTTTGGCTACCATCCGAGGTGGTCCAGGGTAGTAATTATGGTATTGTTTCATGGTAAAAATGGTATTGTTCCACTTGAGCTATGATGCAGGTAGGGGATGCTTCAGAGCCGTCAGAGATGATGAATTATCTCTTGTTTCTGTTCCCTACTTTGATCATGTAGCTAGTGTCCCTGGTACGATCAGTGTTGTTCCCCACCTTAGCCATGCAAGAGCGCTTGGTACGGCCAAGGGACGCTTAACCGCCCAACTCATACACAATGGCTAAAGTTTAACAGAAGCTGAGATCGTATCGTAGCCCAGAATGTCATAGGAGACCAGGTTAGTTAAGCAGGACCTGCCTTTCATAAACCCATGCTGACTGGGCCTGAACACCTGGTTGTCCTGTACGTGCCACGTGATGGCACTCAAGATGATCTGCTCCATAACCTTTCCCAGCACCGAGGTCAGACTGTAGTTCCCCAGATCCTCCTTCTGGCCTTTCTTGTAGATGGGCCTCATATTTGCTAATCTCCAGTCAACTGGGACCTCCCCGGTTAGCCAGGACTGCTGATAAATGATTTAAAGTGCCTTGGTGAGCACTTCTTCCAGCTCCCTCAGTACCCTTGGGTAGATCTCATTTGGCCCCATAGACTTGTGTTTCTAAGTGGTGTAGCAGGTTGCTAACTATTTCCCCTTGGCTTATGGGGGCTTCATTCTGCTGCCTGTCCCTGTCTTCCAGCTCAGGGGGCTGGGTGGCCAGAGAACAACTGGTCTTACCATTAGAGATTGAGGCAAAGAAGGCATTAAGTACCTCAGCGTTTTCCTCAGCCTTTGTCACTATGTTTCCCCATGCATGCAATAAAAGATAGAGATTCTCCCTAGCCCTCTTTTTGTTGCTGATGTGTTTACAGAAACATTTTATATTGTCTTTTATGGCAGTGGTTAGATTAAGTTCTAGTTGGGCTTTGGCCCTTCTAATTTTCTCTCTGCCTAACCTCACGACCTCCTTGTAGTCCTCCTGAGTGGCCTGCCCCTTCTTCCAAAGGTCATAAACTCTCCTTTTTTTCCCTGAGTTCCAGCCAAAGCTCTCTGTTCAGCCAGGCTGGTCTTCTTCCCCACTGTCTTGTCTTTCAGCACATGGGGACAGCCTGCTCCTGCTCCTTGAAGATTTCCTTCTTGAAGAATGTCCAGCCTTCCTGGACTCCTTTGCCCTTCAGGACTGCCTCCCAAGGGACTCTGTCAACCAGGCCCCTAAACATGCCAGAGTTTGCCCAACGTAGCAGTTCTGCTGGCCCCCTTCCTTACTTCTCCAAGAATTGAAAACTCTGTCATTTTGTGATCACTATTTAGTGAATACGTAATGATTTAGTGAATATGTAATTAATAAAGAATTATGGGAAGTTATTATGTAAAGCATGAGCTATATACGGACATTCGATATAATGATATGAAATTCAGAAAATAGAACAAAAAAACAAATTTTGTAGTAATAATAATGAACAGGTATCCTTAACATAAGACATTTGTAGTGTAGGATTTATGTGGGGCTGGAAACATTGGGTTTGGGGGTGTCAGGGATCCATTATGCTAGGCACTACTTACATTAGTGTAATGCATAATATTCAGTATCCTGGAAGATGGACATTTTTAGCATTTGCATCCAAACAGACTTTTTTTTGGGAAAAAAAAAGCAAATAACAAATGTTGTTCACTGTTACAAGTTTTGCACTTAAACTAGCATCAGCTGGAAATGAAAAACAACCAGGGAGATGGAGGATAAAACCATCATAATAATTACATGTATAAAATGTCAAATGCAGCTTTCTTCCTAGTTTTACTACCTCTGTTGCTTTATTTTGGTAAATTAGGAAGCCCTAATGATTGATATTTTCAATATTAAAGCCTATAAAATTTTTTCATGCATTTCAATACAGCCTGGATTTCCTTCTGGATTTGATTGCAAATACTAATGCTGGGGCATAGCACTTTCACAATGACTCTGTCATTTCTTTCAGGGAAAAATAAATACTATTTCTAGCTGGGAGACAGTATTAAGCAAAGTATGTTGCTAGGGTAAATTTTACAAATAATGATAATTTTACTGAATAGTTTTCTCTTAAAATTCTGCAGGAATGACTTGTTGCTTCATGTTTTGTTCCATTTTTGTCCTTTGCTGGTTTTCAGCAGAATCAAACTACCCTTTGTTTTTTAATTTACTACCAGTTAAAAAGTGGTCATACTGTCACAATGCCATTATCTTTATTTCTGCTGCCCTCCTTAAGAAATTAGACTTATTGATGATAGAAAAATAGTTCTTTCAGAATTTAGATGCAATTTGCAGCCATACCATTTTGTATGACAGGAAAACTGTACCTGTTCACTCAAATTGTACAGAGCTACTGAATCAGCCTGAATTCCATGCACTTTTCATTTAAACCTTTCAAAACAATTGAAGAACTGCAGCCTGTTTAAGGTTCCACACTGAAAGGTGCTGGCCATTACTGGTAAATGCTGAGAAACTTCAGTGCTTATTGAAAGCTTAATCAGATGTGCTCACCACTTGACTTGTGGTGATCAACTCTTAAAAATACCACATGGTTGACATCCTCCTTTTTCATCCTTCTTTAAGGATTTAAATCGCTGTGTGAGTAACATGTAGAATGAAAAAAGAATCACAATCTTTTTTGTTTCTTACCACTGCAAATTAATTACTCCACATCACAACAACTTTTGTTTTAGAAGTCTACTTATACTCTGTTTTTTCTCTATGACAGGCTTAGGCCAGGTGAGCTTGGCAGATTGTCTCAATGGCTTTCAGAGCCTGAGGTGAGCACAGAGATTCCTAGTTTAGTCATAGTTTATGTGAAATAGTAGTATGCAGGGAGATGGTATTAACTAGCAAAGAATTTTTCCTTTCTGTTGAGATCTCAGTATCATTATTTCAAATGTTTTTGTGTAGGAAATAGAAAATTGTATGGCCATCATACAATTGGAATAGATAATTTATTATCTTAAAATGGTAAATATTAAGGTTATGACACAGAGAGCTAAACTGGATTTTTCAAGTAAATTTTTTCTTTAAATATTAATTGTATTTTATACATAGCACTGTACAGCTGGACTGAATCCAGAGCCCCTAAAAAGTAAACCATGATTCATCTCTGAGGCTCTCATGGTCTTACTCATCCTAGACTTCCCTTTCTCCTTCTTTCTTCTATTCTGGGATGGCAAAGGGGTTAAAAGTTCAGATAAATAGCCTGATTCACCTTTTTCCTCAGTCTTTCTTTCAGTCTTTGCACCTAGAAGGATACTTTCGTTTTTGATGAAAGTTGAGATTCTGATCTCACCGCATCATGCCTGAAACTGCAGCTCAGCACAGAGACTTACAGTGATTAAGTGTTAACAGGATCAACTGCTGGCAGAAACCATACTAATAGGCAGTGAACATAGTTTACAAATTAGATATATCATACAACTCTGATGATGAATTTCAAACTTGTCTTGCCAAGTCATCCCTATTACGTGTTTTGCACAGTATACTATAGAACATCAAAGATTTTACAGCTTTTAGAGATGTTGACATATAAAAATACTTAAAGAAATGAGAGATGCTATGTCTGTTTCCTTTCTACAGCAATATTACAGGGAATTAAAAAGCAAAATTAAAACACATTCTATGATGTCATTAGATATTGAGAATTCCCATGCCACTTTATTTAATTAAACTTGTTTTAAGCATCCTGTATACACAGAAAGTCAGTGAAGATGGGGAATAATGACATCAAAAGGAAATGAAGACATAGGAAAGACAATAATTGAGCTTCACAGAAATTACTTCCTGTAACTTGTTTTACGGAATCAAGTCATGTTCAAAATATGATAAGATTGATCGATAACTGACAAGGACTACAGCATCAAATTTAACAGTTTACTAATCTGGAGTTTTGGTGCTGGCACTTTGGTGCTGGTTAATGGATGTTGTTCCTTTTTTCTCCAAATATTTGTGTTTTCACACAGCAAAATAAAATCAAAACTTAATTTTCCCTGGAGAATAATGTAAGAAAAAAGATAATCATGTTCTGTTCCAAGACAGTGTTATAGGATCTTATTGATTTTATTTTTTTTTTTTAGGATTGTTAGGTTTCTTTCTCTGTATAACTTTTCCCTTGCTGCTGCCAAAATCCCATTTACCTCCACAAAAATATGGGCAGATCTAAAATCTAGATCTCTGTCCTAAAACTTGCTATTCACATCTTTAACAGCATCAGCTAAAGGATTTTTACCAAAAAGCCAAACAGCAACATATTTTCAATAAGCATATGTGTGAAACTATCATCACGGCAACAATGTTTTGCTTTATGTGCATGTGTCTTATTTTCATTTATTATTTATGTATTTATTTGCTAGCTGTGGTCCTGTTTCATAATTAATTCCTTATTTTTCCAGAACTCCCAATGATTTGGTAAAAGAAATGTATTGCCGTTTTCCCCAAGCAAGGATATCAAGGCAAGATTGAGCCTTACCCGTAGATTTAATACTGATTTTTTTCTCCATTCTAAGGATGTACAAGCATGAACTATTTCATGGAGGTCTTTGACTCCAAAGGTCTACTCCCCAGCCCCATCTCTTCCCCTGCCATGATTCTGATATTAATTACATTCAGGATTTAGACATAGTTACTTTCAGTCAATATATATGCCAGATATACAGAGACAGGAAAAGCTGCAGAATTGCACTAGGAACATATTGACAGGATATCGGAGACGAGCTAACTGGAAGGTAAATCTGACCCCACTACCTATTCTCACACCATCACTTCCTTTTCTCCATTTACATCAGGACTGCTAAACTCTCAGAAGGAAAATCATTTTCTTCCATAAAACTATCAAAAAAATAGCTTGAAAATAAAATCCCCGGTGATAAATGGTGGTCATTTATTGAACAGGTTGGGTAATAATAGTAATAGGCTTGAAAGAGCATTTACATATCAGTGGAGATAAGTATGTACTCATAATTCTGTATGTACGTCTCTATCAGCTGCAATAATGTTTTTGGAACCAAACCAATACTACTTAATTTAGGCCAATGTATCATAAAGTTCATTTGTGCTAACCAGCTTTATGTGCTGAGTACCAAATAAATCAAGTGCAATTTTACACTTACTATTTGGGGATTTCTTTTTCTTTTATTTTTAAGGAATTCTTTAACATCATACATTAATACAGTCACATACTGAACAGAAAAATAGACAATGTGGCAAGAAGATGAAGTTGACTAAGTCTGACACTTGTTGATTTTTAATGACTTATTTTAATTTAAAGGCTGAACTTTTGGTAAATTATCCCTTGTTTTGACAGCAGTATAATGACAACAAAGATAGCAGTGGAACTTCTAAGGAAGTATACCAGAATCTGTGCTATCTCTAAGTGATCTTTAGATCATAGAAAAGAAATCCCATACTTTTTCTACTATATAGTCTTTCAACTTATATACATAACAGTGTATGAAAGACTAATCACTGCCCATAGCTAAACTCCTCTAAGTTTCATTTGGTTGCTAGTTTTAGAAGGAAAAAGAACAAGAACCATCCACAGTTCTATCCTTCCAGACGCAGACTTCAGAGTACACAACTTTGCAAGTTATTCTTCACTCCTGCTAAACATTGAGCCAAAAACCTTGCAGTTCTAATACAAAAATCATGGCAATGCTCCAAATAATTTCAGCTGACGGGACAGCTCAAATGCTGGAATGTTTAGCGAGATCAGGACCAGAGGGCTGTTTACCTTGAATGATAAAATTCATACTCATTAGAGAACTACAGAATTAGATTCAGTTCATTATGCTGCTAATGATCTTCTTTGGGGAAAAAGATATAGATTTGCCTTGTCTGAAAGAGATAGTAGTTATTTTATTCTATCTTAATGGAATTGCTAGTATTTGTTTCTGATTTTGACTAGGAATGTCTCCCCTGTTGTATTTTCTTCAGGTGATTCACTCTTTAGAGCTGATATATTTCAACTCTGAAAACTGCATAAAAGTTACCTACGTATGGGTTGCTCGGATTGTGGGATGCATATTTAAAATAGTATTGTGGATGTATTTCACACTTATATGAGTTTTAAACATATTGCATTGTGCTAGTTATGCAAAATATTTTACTGGGTTTTCACAGGAGCTTCATTTTATGCTTATTACCAAATGGAATCATATCTTCATTTGGCAGAAATTATACTTGAATCTGCAGTAGAGAACTTAAAGTTGTTCCTGAAGGATGTCTTCTTCCCTATGCCATGTTTATTATAGTTAATCATATGCAGACATAAACACAAGGAAAAGAGATCTCCTTAACATTTTGAAAGTCAAGAACAGAGTGGATATGTAAATAACACATTTTTGTTTCATACTATTGACCAAATAATTGTTTTGATCCAAACTGAAGTAACAGTGTATTGCCTTATAAAAAGAGCATACAAAAACTAACATAAAAATAGTCTTAGTGAAATTAAATATTCATGCAACCTTAAACATTTTTTTTTGTTTCATTTTGAACTCTTTTAACAACAGAAAAGGAATAAAAGTGTTTCAAAATTATTTGTAATATTGTAGGTATCTACACCAGCTTTTAGCTTGCAATTAAATCCAAAGAGCATTCATCTTCAGTACTGCAGAGCTATATTCATCTTCCTGAGTGATTGGTATCCACATCACTCATACAGTGCATGCTGCTTTACTTTTGCTATCCTGGATTGCTTTGCTGGCATTCTTATGTTGTATTTTTCCCACCCCTCTCAGAACAGTCATTTGAGCTAGGGAGAGAAAGAATCTGTACACAGAATGGTGCTTAAGGTACTGTCACTAGTGGGGAAAGAAAAATATTGCTCTGAGCTGTAATAAGAATCTGGAGGAGAGGGGTCACAAGCTGGTTCTAATCCTCATCCTCTGATTTTGGGATCAATGCTTACTTAGCAAGCAATTCATATAACTAATTCTTCTTCCGTGTGATCACAGAAAAAAATCTGTGTGGTTTTTTAAACATATTTTCTTTTTTCTAAAAACCCCCAGCTTTTTGATCGATTTAGAAAAAGATTCAAAACCCAGGTCTCTGTTCTCCTGGATGCATAGCATACTGGTTACATTTGGTCACGTTCTTGAATTCCTTTCTGCAGAGTAATACAGCTTCACTAAGAAGGGTGAAAATTTCCTGCAACATCCCATATCCTGGTGAAATGAATGTTTCCTGAAATAAGAAACGATTTGAGGTTTTGAATCCTTCAAGCTGAGATTTACATTCTACTCAAATCTTTAACATCATGGATTCATATAGCTGTGTCTTTAAGTAAAAGATATTAAAATTGTTCATCCACGTAAATAAATCTATGCTGGTTTTAACCCAATGAGCACCAAGCATTGGAGGTTTCAGGAGACCTATATTCAGAAATGCTAACTGTAAGAATTCACAGAGGTATGATGTTAGCATTAAGACACTCAACTCTGACAACTGTTAGAGAATTTTTCTGGAAAAATTTGGGTGCCTGATTATTAAAAGGTTTTACAAATCAGCCCCTTTAAAGCAGTTTTGGCAGATGTCCTTTTCCTGAGAATTCGTGGCTGAATATGGTATTAAACCCAATCTTTAATAAGTTATAGAAATTTTTGGCTCATGTTCATTCAAGTACCAATACTGGGTGAAGCTCATATTGATTCTCATTTATTCCCAACTGCCTGACAGCCCTTGAATAAAGACTACATTTTATGTAAATGGTTCAGTACCCACTAACCAAATGATAGGTTTTGGCTCAAATTCTTGCATGTCCTTCCATATCTTCCATACCATGGAGACAAAAGCAACGTCAAATCTGTAAGCAGGTATGCAAATAATTGTTAGATGCATCAGAAGATAAATTTTTAATGGTGTTTCAAATGCCTGGTCTTCTGTCCACAGAACTAAAATTCTTCCTAGTGTTTTCAATGCAATTTTTTGTAACTGTAACACTTTAAAATGTACAACAATTTAAAAAGTTAGTCTTTTGTCTTCTATGCGTTAGTTCGGTCATACATTCTAAAAGTAACATAATGTTTCTATTTTTAAAGATGTACTGACCCCAGGGTTAATTTTTTGCTTTTGTTTCATTTCTAGCGTCTCAACACCTACAGATACCTGCTTTATTTTCATAGGTTTTTTGTACTTTGAAAGATATGCACTTGCTTTTGATTTCAAAGAAAATGTTTCTTTCAACCTATTCCGGAAATTATTTCTTAAACTGAAAAGAGAATAGAAAGCTTCCATTAATATTCCTTGCTAGTAGCTTGGAATCCAGTCTTTCAAAAAAAGAAAAAAAGGATTCATGTTTTCAGCTGTATTTCAGAGTTTCATAATAACAGCCAAATTATTTCTACATTTTTTTGTCATAACCTCATTTAGAAGAATTCAGATTCTGAATGATCTATTTAGTCATAACTGTTCCTCTAGTTAAATTTGATTTAAAGTTTGTTATTCTCTTTTACATAATTATACAGTAAACAAACTAATCTCTTACATTTGCCTATGATGAAATTAGCTATTAAAAAAGATCATATTATAAAAGAAAGGCAGAAATGGAAAATGTTTTTGCATAACTTCAGCATACAAGAAAGTAAGTGTGGTTTTCTTACAGCTCTGTATTAGAAAAGCTTAAGTTGTTTATCTAACACAAACATTATTACATCATATTCATTATTTTTTCTCCCTTCAAGGTGCTAAGGAGACTTTTTGGAGTAGATTATCAACTGTTTAGGTCAGTCTGCTTGCTGCTGATTATTAAATTGATGTGTGTACTTTTTTAGATGTGCCATCAAATCCTTATGGAGTACGAGTTTTAGAGTTGTCACAAACCACTGCCAAAGTTTCGTTCAATAAGCCAGATTCACATGGAGGTGTGCCCATTCATCATTACCAAGTGGATGTAAAAGAGAGAGCTTCAGAAACCTGGAAAATAGTTCGCTCCCATGGAGTTCAAAGTAAGTATACAAAAAATAAATGGAAGTATTTTGACTGAAAAGAATGTCAAGGGAAAAGAATGCAATTATATGTTAACTGATTCTTTGTTTCTCCATTAGTCTCAGTCCAGTAACTGTATCTCCAGTTAATATTAATGAAGTCAGACCTCTTTACACCAATTAGAAATCTTACTGTAATCTTGTAAAATTCAACCGTTACTTTTTAGTTTTAAAAAAGTTTGGTGAACAAATTTACAATTATTTTGCATTTTTCACTGCCCAGTGAAGTACATATGAAGAATATTTTTGAAGCTGTAAATTTCAGAGACAGTAGAAATCACAGAGGAGTTAGTTTGAGAATGTGCATTACATATGCAGTTAACTTAAAAATTTTGAGTAAGCTATTATGTGATACTTAATCCTGGGCATTAATTACTGATTTTGAGGTACTTAGTAACCTTTCTACATACCTGTTGATATTCATGATGTCTGTTTCAAAAGTATATCTATAAAGTATTGTTAAACAAACATTAAATGCATTTGTTAGATAATGTATCTATTGTCTATCTACTATATTAGTGGGGATGCTACAAATGGGGCCAGTTCCTTGCCAGATCTATGCCTTCTTTGCGCTTCTCTAAAGGCCGAAAGGAGTATAAGCCTCCCCAAACAGACAAGAGTTCTTTAAGTACATACTGAGCTGGGTTGTTTATACAGAGTAATGTTAACAAAATACATTCAACAGATCAGTAATCCCTTGCATCCATATTTACCCTTTGATATTTTTAACAGGTAGTGCAAGTTAAAGCAGCCCCAACATTTTATACAGCAGGAGGTGAATGGTTTTGCAGCTGTCATCACAGTGATGGGAGAAAAAAATGTAGCAAATGTTTTTTCCCTTTCACATCCCATAATCCACACACAAAATTTCTGCATTAAGCCGAGCATGTTCCAAATTACAGAATTATTTCAAAGAAACATACAATGAACATGTAATTAACATATATTCAAAGAAACATATGGCTTTTTATCTTTTGTTTTTCTTAACCACAGTAACTGTGTGTATAAATGTAATACTGTAAATCATAGTAGCATTCATTTTAGTCCAGTATAGCTTGTATTTATTTCAGTACCAGAAGATCTAAAGAAGACAATATGTGTTTCCTCTAATTGCAAGGCATACACATTAATGGACATTAGTGTACCTCTTCCCTTCTTTTCATGTTATGTTTCAGATGAAGTTTGAGACTTTTTTTCTCATAGCTACTTCCTTCAAAGAATTGGCAATAAACTTCTCTGATGAGAACTACAATATACCAAATGCTAAAACCTGAAGTGCCCAGTCTGTGGAGTAGGGTGCAATGTACTCAAATGAGAACAAACCCAATGACTACAGAGTGCAGCCATTCAGATGCTTAATTTAAATGTAAAGCCAGAACAAAAAAAAAGTCCTCAATGTTAACTTTGTTGAACAGTGTATTTACCTTACTCCCCATGAAACTTTCTTTCCTATTATTTCTGTTAATGTGAAGTTTATTAAAAGATTAATTGATTAGATTGGGAAAGATGTATAACTTGACAGACCCTTTTTGTTATTAGAGTTGACTGGAGCTGCCTTCTTCAAAAGTTCACCCTTTGATTTTGAAACATTCTTTCAGCATTACATGTTTTTAAGTTGTTGTATACAGCTTATTTTGGAGATTTCTGTATAACATGAATGGATCTTCTTGGAATTATTTTAGTACAATATCTGTTTGAATTGTATCGTAATTTATTCTAAAAACAGAGTAGAGTGGCAGGTACAAATACCTGCAGTCCTTATGAAGACAATATCACTGTGAAGTAGATTGTGAGTATTTAGGATCTCTGCTGCCATCCTTGCTAAAATTGAATATACAGCTTCTTTGAGAAAAAGGCTGTATTAGTTCCTACATGCTGTCATGTTATTTCCTGATGTCTTCCTTTTATGCAATTTGCCTTACTTTTTTCAGTTTATTCTCCTTTCTTGCTTGGAAGTTTTCAGGGGATTTACCTTCTTTCAAGCATCTATTTTCCTTTGCATTTCATTGTCCCCCAACCGTAACGCTGAGAGATTTTGTTGAAAAAACAAAATAGGTCACACTGGTTTGGACGTCTTAAAGATACCTCTTAACAGCAGGTATTATCAGAGACTACTCCAAGTGATGACAAAAACTAGTAAATATGAAAACAACGTGAAAAGTCATCTTGGTCTACAAATAGATATAATTAGTAAATAGGTGAATATTGGGAAGTTAAACTCTACTGAGAGGACAGTGGACAATATTAAAAATTAATTCTAGATCGATAATTAATTCATGCTGTTTTCTGAAATCTCTGTTTGTATACCCCTGCATAGAAAGATTGAGATTTTATATCCTATATTTTTCTGAATTTCTCTCTGAACTACTTTAGAAATCAAAAACTACTTCAGAATTTCAAATATTTGCCAAGCAGAAGGCATCTTGTTTTTGTAAATCTTCTTGGTGTTACACTATATAATTTGATTGGGAAATCAAAAGGAACCTGGCTGCATTTATCATAAGTTCTTGCAGATATTCTATAATGAGTTAAAAACTTGTTCTATTTGTGAGGTACTATAGGACCAAACCAGAAAAACAAGATATGTTACCAAAACTCAGACTGAACAGCTCAGAGCAGAAAAAGTCTTCCCAGATGGAGATGTCAAAAAACTATATTAGCGTCCCCTTTTTTTAATGAAAATCCTGCTAGATGTAACTGGAATCTTTCTGAAAAATTCAGCCTTTGCTTGTTCCCTGAGCATTCAGAGGGTTTCAGCAGGTTTTCTAAAACATCTGTTTAAATATCTCTCCATTTATGTTTTAGCCTACTTATAGTGTCATGGTAAGATAACATTGAGATATGCTCTTCTAAATCACTATTTTCAGTTCCTGAAAGAATTCTTAAAGAAGATTTTCTTAGTGTGAAGGCTTTTATTTTTTTCTTTATACTTTTTGAGACATTTAGGATACTTTTAAGTCTTTTGAATGTTAAAAAAAAATTACATGTTTTTGAGGCAGTTTCTCATTGTGCTTAGGTATCTAAGGACCACTTTCCTACCATGCCTCAACATCTTCTCAGCTGCATGAGGAGGATGTTTAGATTACATGCAGTCAGTATTCCGTATTATGATTTGTAGTTGGGTCCTCATAATTTCTGTACTTGGTCAATATCCCTTAATGGAAACAAAATCACTTTTTTGTTCACATTATAGGGACAGGTTTATGGCTAAGATTCAGATATAAATGCTGTTTACACAGGGATGGTTAACTGCTTGCACATCTCAAGTAATGATGCATACATAATGCATGAGTCATGATTTTTTCCCAGCAACCAGTGATAAACTATGCTGAAATTTTACAGGATGCCTTTTTATCAGACTGATTTAACTCAGAAGTGATAAAACAGCACTGCAGCCCTTTCTTGCCACAATGTAGGTAATATGTAAATTCCAAGACT
>NW_009192112.1:0-34903 GCF_000690835.1 Fulmarus glacialis | reverse complement strand
AAGAGGCAGAAAAACCTACATGCAGGAGAAAGGTGTGCCTGGAAGCTGTTAGCGTTCCAATACAGAGGCTGTCAAGGCTAAACTGGGTCTTCTGGTCCCTCTCTACTGTGACCAGAAGCAATAGTGTAGTTGTCTTCATACATGAAATGAATGAAAACTGTATTTTTAAATGAAACAAACATCGTGGAAATGTGCCTACAGAAGTTCGTTTATAAATAAAGTGTTAATAAATTCTTAATAGATGTTTCCAAAAGTTGTTGAAAAGAATTGCTAACACTAACAAGTCATTAATTTTCTTATAACTACGACCCAATAACTATGTATAAAACCTTCTACAAGTAGGATTATAATTGTCTGGGGGTTTTTATATGAAAAATACAATAGATGCTTACTAAAGTTGTTAGGCATTCTTATGTAATCAATTATCCAATAAATACAAATAAGTTTAATCAGAAAAAATTAAGCAGTATGAAATGGATTCTGTACAAATCTATTCAAACAGCCTGCAATTCTCTTTCTCTAGGAAGAATGCTGCCAATTTCTTCAAAGAATCCCTCAAAAGGTGGCTTGTCTCTCAAACTGTACTAGTTTGAGCTGTTTTCAGATCAAATTAAGGAGAAAATTCCAGAGTCTTGGAGCTGTAGCCAAGAATATCTGTCTCCCTATTCCCTCCCCTTTGTCTTTTATAATGAAGATTTCATTTGAAAGTCTGTGCTGATTGCAGCTATTGAAGGAGAGCACAGAAAGTGAAGCAATCATTCTGATATACCAACTTCAGGCTATTTAGGGATTTAAAAGTCATAATCAACACTATCATAGTTCACCAAGAGATCAGTGAGCAAACGGTAGCCAGATTTTTCTGCACTTGTTAGGTGCTCTTCTGAATATGAAAACTGTTTTGTTGCAGGCTAGCTGCAAATCTCTGTATAGCTTCACTTTACAGTCATGGTGCAGTGGGGCTCCCTCTGGGCTGGAGTCCTGAGGGAAGGTTGGTGGGCAGGGACAGTCAGGGCTAACAGTGCCCTCAGGGCCCAGACTTTTATGACCCTGTCACTAGTGCGAAGAAGCCCACTAGTCTTGAAGTAACAGAAGTGCGGATAATGTTGGCAAGGTTCGTTCTCCAAGGAAGGTTTGCATCCTTTCAGCCAGACAGCTGGTAAACCCCTGAATGTGAGGTATTGCCCATCCATTGTCAAGAAGTGAAGAGCATTCACCATGCTTTCCTCTGTAGGCACAAAGAAAATAGTGAGAAGGTGTAAGATACCTGTGCTGGGAAAAATTGTCTTACCACAATCTTCTGTGTAATTTTACTTAAAAAAGAAAAGGGACATTCACTGATCAGTTTGTGAGCAATCAGCAAAGACTTCATGAGAAAAAAAACCTGCATTATTTTTCCCTTTCAAGCAGTATTGAGTTTTCCAGGAAAGAAACAGGATGGACTCAGAGACTGCGAGATTGAGTTCTTCAGATCCCTTCAGTCCTTCAGAAAGCACTACTGCTATAACTCTAATAGAGAAGCCATCAAGGTTTTGTTTTGTCTTAACAGAAACACTAGTAATTCTGGTTCACAGGCAACAAATAATGTATTTGTAATGGAAGGGACTTAGCTTATACACAAACCTAAAACACTGTCGAGGTGTGCTTGAACCTTGAAAAAAATATGCTCTCTGAAAGCTTTTGTTTTTTAAAAAACTTTATTCCACTATCAGTCTAACTCAGCATAAGATGGGTATGGCCAATAAAACTCTAGCAATTTTTCCTTCCTTCTTCACATTTACAGATAGATAGATAGATAGATAGACAAACATGTCAATGGATCTTTCTTTTCAAAGCATTAAATATTTATATAAGAATGAAATACCAGTCTACAAGTAGACTGGACTACAAGTGGTATCAGAAAAATAAGCATAACATATAGAAAGAATCAAAAGCATTTTTCTTAAGAAAAAATACTAAAAAAATTTGTACAGCATCTTAATCTTATGCAATAAATTGAGACTTCAATAAATTTAATAGTTTGTGTTTAGCTATTGAGGAGTTCTCAAACTTTAAGCACTATTGCTAGTATTTGCTTTCAACAGAACCTTTTGTTTTCTTTCTGGTTCTTGACAAATTGGAGATCAAATCTGAAATAAGTAATTCTTTGTAATTTCACATTCAAATCTCAGCAGGTTCCATTCATTTTTTCATCTAAGTACATTAAATTTCATGTACTTCATTAATTATAGAATAATTAAGAAAGAAAGGGACCTTGTGATTATTGGCTCCAAACCCCCTAGGTCGCAGCAGGGCCAGCTTCAAAGTTTTGTTAGGGTGCTCAGGGCTTTGTCCTGAGTTTTGAATCACTCTGTGAATGAAAATTCTGTATTTAGCAGTTTATTTGTGACATGAGGGGTTTTTTAAACAAGGTCCTGTCTGCACTATTTTTTCACATGCATTTAACTTTTTTTTTAGGCACATTGTAGTAGAGAAAGGATTTTCTGTTACCCAAGATAAGTTTTTAAACTGCTGTGCTCTCTATTATTCCTGGTACTGATGCTTCTTTTACTACATGTGTCCTTAAAGTTAGAGGAAGTTATGTACATGTTGATGAGGTAATTAAAACTTGAAGTTGTCTATCTCTGCGTTACGCTTTTTACTTTTGAATTGGTTATACCAGTGAGAAAGCATGCATGTATGTAGGCAAATCTTATTATAATCCTTCTAGTAAAAAAAAAAAATCAGTAAATTTAAAATAAGGTCATTCTATTTTCTCTTTTACTTTTTATAATATATATGACATTCCAAGCAATGACATGGTGATTTTTTTGTGTCTGTGCAGTTCAGGTTTTTGGGTAAAACTACTGAACTTCATTTTCTGTCTTTAAGCAAGACTTTTTGATAGACCTCACATGAACCGACATTCTTTCAGAAGACTTTAGAAGTTTATAGTGCATGGTTTTCTACCGAGATTTCAGAAACAGCATTACGCAAAATGATATCATTTCTTATGCTAAAATATAGCAATTACTGTATCTTATTATTGTCTATCTAATCTAATAGATAGATCAGTTAGAATTCTCATGTACTACATCTTAGGCTGTAGGTTTTGTACTTTGTGCTTCCTTTGTACTGAAGCATGAAAGTATGCACCCCATTGATTACTAAAACACTTTCCCACTGTAACAATGCTTCACCATTAAACTGGGAAGACTTTCAAATGGATTCCCGAGAGATATGAACCCCATATAATTCAATAATTTTCTTAATGCGATTAATGATTAAGAGAGTATACCTGTATAATTTATAGATCAAACAGAAATAAATTGCAAATATTTTTGTAGACTAAGTCAGCATTCAAAATTAGTTTAATAGTTGAAAATCTTCAAGGGAGAATTCATTAATGTCTAGTGCAAGTCTGCTAAAGCAGAAGGAAAAACAAGTTCATTAGCCTGTTCCAGTGGGAAAACACATTTTTAGAAAGTATTTGAGACATTGCATTCCTTGGCATATCTGTCAGATTTGGCTCCCTGTGACATGAATTGTGATCACATTCAGTTCTAAAATGACACTTGCTATTTTTGAGGAGTGTTTCTGCATTTCTGGAATATCATGTATGTACTCCAGAAATTTAGAAGTACCTGAAGTCTCAGAGATTTTTTTACATGTTAAATGATGCCATAAGTCATTCAGAAAACATTTCTAGGTTATGAATTCAGCTTTAGAATCTGGTTCTCCATTTAGCAGACTGTTAGGCAGGCAGTTTAAGACCAGTGAAAACATGGATGAAAAAAACCTGTAACACCAAACCCCCAAAATTTGTTGTCACTTTATACCCAACTAGTACCACAGAAATTGATGCACAATATGGAGAATCTTAAAATGTCACATTGATTGTCACATTGTCAAATTGACTTAAATTAGTGGTTTAATTTAACAAATTGTCTGTTGTCAATAGGCAATAATTGATAATATTGTAAAAAAAAGAGTCATAGACCATTCCTGATATCAATTAATATATTTATGATACTGTTGCTAAGCCTAAACTCATGGGATTTCTTTTTCAAAAGAAACTGGATATTTAGCTTTATGCAAAAATAGTTTTCTCAACTTAAACCAACTTTTGAAATTATAAGAATGTGGGAGTTGCATATGTATGTGTTATTAAGCTATAATGATGTAAGATGCAATACAAATAACACAAATAAAAAAGTCCTTAATTTTAATAAATCTAAATTCTTCCAATAAAATGGCATGATACAATTTGCAACATGTGATACAATTAGAAAAAGAAAAAAGGTGAAAGAATGGATGCAATTTGCAACCAATATAGATTACTGTTAAATGGTAGGAAAAAGACCACTTTTTATCCAAATTAATCTGTGTGTATACCTGCATGTAAGAAAGTTATTCAGCCCTCTAATTCTGTCTTTATACTATTCTTGGCCTCCATCCAGCTTAATCTTTGCTGTAAAAGTCTCATGTGGACGGAAAGGTTGGATTGTAAATAAATGTCTTAAACGAAATTACATGGACGGATTAGAGAGACTTGGAAAGTGAGGAGAAGCGTAAAGGGAAAGCTAGGTTTAAATATTTCAGGTTTTTATACAGACCTGAATGAAATGTACTTTTCATGTTCAAAGATGAATAAAATGTCATGAGAAGAGAAGAAAACCCAAAAAAATTACTTCACAGCATGAGCTCATAACTCAAAGCAACTGAGTGTTATGCAGCTATAACCACTGCCCATATCTGAGGTTACTCTTCTCTTCAATAGCTTGTAATTCTGTGTTTGCAATTGCATTTAGTCAAACAATAAAAGCTCATTGGAAAACGTGATTTATGTTCAAGTGTTGGGTTTTTTAAAGACACAGACTTGAAAATCTGTAAGAACAAATGCAAGATACTTTGATTGCAAGAAGTATGCAGTAGATATTTTAATAAGCAATTAAATGGAGAATTAGTTATTCCAAATATATTTCACCTGGTCTTTCTCTGATGTGATAACTCTTGGCTACTCCCTATTTAGACCTTTTCAGGCTTTTTATGATGGCACACTCTCAAGTAAATTTGCAGTGAACATGCTGATCTGATGTAAAGGTCTTACTGATCTGGCTCGTAAGGGTAAATCTTGTTAGGTAGAGAGTGATGATGCAATGCAATATTGGATATAAATAACTGATAAATGAGATGCATGGTGCAGCTGCAAATTTTGCCTTTCAAATCTGTATTGTATTCATCTGCATTTATTTTACATTGCCAATCTACTTACAAAAAGGTAAAGTACATTTATGGAATATTTATGCATATATAAACTTCTGCTGCGTTTTGTAATACAAAACAGAAAAGTGTTCCTGGAGGATAGAGTATTCTTTAAGTATTTCCAAGGTCATTGAATGAGAGAGTAGTTATGAATGGAGTTTTCCTTCTGCCACATACAACAATGAGCAACAGAGAAATAGCACAGCCCTATCTGTATTATATTTCCCAGTATCATTAAATGAATCTCCTTTTTATCACTAATTTTCTCTCTACTCTTTTCTTTCTCCATTGGCAAGTAATAAAGTACAGTATGCAGGAGTAGGATGGGGATAAGGAAGAAAAAGTTATGAATGAAAATTATCTTTGCATGTAAGAAGGAAAAGAACTGTTGTTGAAATCATCATCCATGTCAGCCTTGAGGTCTTTGCTTTTTCACAGTAGTGAATGTCATAAAAGACACATTTGAGATCACATTTTAGTCACTTTGCTTGTCAGGGCATGTGAGGATGGCCTCTGATGGTAGCAGTCACGAGGAGCTGGTTTATTCTTACCTCAAATGGTGATGGTTAGGTTTTTGCCAGCTCCTGCCTTTGATAACAGAGCAAGTAGTCTCTTTTTCTCACACTTTGCATGCTCCAGAGTTGAAAATTGCATGGGTTAGAGGAATGAAAGGCAGAACTCCTGCATCATAACCTGCTTCCTAGGTAGCTCCTAAGACTGCAGCAACATACCTTGATCATGGGACAATTAGTATTAATGAGAGCTTCCAGTTTAAAAAATCTGGTCAGTGACAATATTCAAGAGAAGCCCATAGGAGACTACTTTTGTTGACATTCAGACTAAGTGGCTTGTTTGGAATGTAAAATTAAACAAGTAAAATAAGTAGTTTAGAAAAGAGAAAATCATGCATTCAATTTCTAATAATGAATTCAGTGGTTACAGTACATAATTCTCTGTACATACGTAAAACCAAGAAAAGACACGAAGATTTTATATATGTTGTTCTGTTTATTACTGTTAGTATGCAGAATTATAATAAAAAGTGGTGGAATTTTAAATAGCAGTCTCAACTGAGATACAAGGCTTGCTAACATATATTCATTTGCCTATAAAAAAAATCTACTTCTCTGAGCACAGTATTAGAAATATTCATTCCTTTGTGTTCTGTAGATATTCCTTTGGCTTGACATTAAGAATTCCTGAATTCTGGACATCTGTCTTGGAGCTTTGAAAGAGGACTGATATATTTGTATTAATGAGCAGAGAGTAATTAATTTTCTTAGGTATTTTGGGTTCATCTGGTTAAGAAAGACCATCTCTTACTTGTATCGCTAACACGGTGCAGTTTTGTAACACCACAAACTAGTGAATTGCATGAAATGTAAGAAAACTTCTATTCAATTCTAGTGAATTACATGAGACTTCTTAAATCTGTTGCAAAGTCTCAGAGGAACAAAAAGATCACTGTAGTTCTGCAGAAGTTAGCTGACAATAGGAAGAAGATGCAGGTGTTAAAAGTAAATTGCTGTCATTATTTTCTTAGACTTGAAAGGCATTTTCTGTGAGGTTTTTTTGCGCTTTTTTTGTGATAAAAAAAAGAAGATATTAGGACCAGTAATCAGTTATTAGTTTAGGATAAGTTGTTAGTTTAGATCTGAGTTATACCCTGCTCTATTAAAAGCAGTCACCAGGAGCTTACCCAGTCTTACCAGCTTCAAACAGCAGTTGTATCACACTGAAAGAAACTTGCCTGCTCAGCCTTTTGAAAAAAGATCTGAGCTCATTCTGTGAAGTCAGTCAAGCGGAGACCAGCTCCAACTAAAGCTGTGCCCTGGGCACACCTCTGCCCTCAGATTGGCAAGCCCCATTTGCCAGTGACTATGGTGACGCAGAAGTGTGGAGTCAGCCTTGACTCAGATGGGATGGCTCACAGACCCACCAAGTGTCAATGTATTGCAAGACTGTATACCAAGGTCTCCCATACCTGCCTTTCTCAAACAGTAATACGGTCCTCAAAACTATGTGAACTTGCTAGACCATTAGCCAGCATATACACTTTTGATCTAACATATTCCAGACGCACCACGGAAACTACTTTGTGCTTAGAAGATACAAGGTTTGTCTGGTATGAATTCAAGTGAGACCTACCTCACCTCTTTCCTAAGAACTCTCAGTAACGAAGAACTCACGGATGGAGTTTTGAATGTAGGAGACTCTTTTCAACTCCAGCTTTGTGTTGCAAATTTCAAACGGGATATTAGCTCACAGCAGGATGTCCATTATAGGAACAGCAGAAAAATGGGCAGGAAAAACTGAAATAAAATTCTTTCTACCCTACAAGGCAGTGTAAGAGATTCTAGATTCTGGCATTTATGAGATAGACTGGGGTAGGATACAGTTTGATTTATACAGTTGAAGAATGAGAGAAAGTGGTGTAACTGTAGTAAGCGTAGAAGAAAGGAAGGTATGCACTCATAGCTAACCCTCAGCTTCCCCCTCAAAATATACTCCTTCCTTCAATAATCCAGGGTAGATTCCAGTCCTTGATATAAGACAGGGAATACATAGTAGCATTAGCTAAAATCTAATAACCAGCATGTTCTTTGTAGTCTCCTAATAAATGAAATCCCTGTTCCCCTAGAAGACCTTGTTTTATTTTCTGAGTCATTTCTCAGTAAGCATTGTTTTTAGCCTTGATGGGTGTTCAAAAAGAGAAAAAAAAAATGGGATAAATGAAACAGCATAAATTATCTTAATGAGGACCTTAATTGCCCTTCTGCAATGAGTTTAACACAGTTATTCCTTTACTACGTAATGTAGTATAACATATTCACTCAATAAAGTGTTACTTACTTAGAAGATTTAATTCTATTGTCTTTATGAGTTCGTATTGCCAATGGAAGTTCAGATGTATTCAGTGGCCTAGAAATCTTTGTTATAGGAGAATTTTAAAATTTATGTCTACAGAAAATAAATTTGATTTATGGAAAGGTTTAACTTCATCAGATTTTATATTTAGCATGTAATTTGCACTCTTAAAATTGCAGCAATTATAGTCACATAAATATTTAACAATGAACCCTCATGCTGCTATACTGAGAACATTAGTGATATGTTAGAAAGCATTTTGAACAGTACCTTCTTTTTGCATGATTGGGGGAATATTTGGTAGCAGTCCAAATCCCCATTGATTTTATTGTATTGTTTTATTTTTTCATAAAAAGTTTTAAGTATAGCCCTTTTCAAGTGGCTGGCTGTTTCTTCATGCAGTAGACTTTAAAATCCTTGCATTAAGAACTGTACAATAATTTTATAGCAGAGGAGAAAATGGGGTTCCAAGAACCAAGGTAGTATTCCCCTTTAATTTATAGAATCATAGAAAGATTAGTTGGAACATCTGAAGTATATGTGGTCCAACCTCCTGTGTGAAGCTTTGTCTAACTCAGTCTTAACCTCCAAAGATGGAGATTCCTCACCCTCCTGTCTTGGTGTAACCTGCTTCATTTCTCTCCCAGTGTATAAGTTTTTCTAATATCTGGTCTGAACATGCCAAGCTGCAGCTTGTGATGGTTGCCCCTGTTATGCTATTTGCCACTATTGAGAAAAGTCTCACACCATTGTTTCTGTCTCCACTGCGAAGAGATAGTAGGTGACTGTTCAATCACCCCTTGGCATTCTTTTAATCAGAGTAAATAAATCTTGGCATCTATGTATTTTTCATGTGCCCTAGACTCCTCTGCTTGGACCCTATCTGGTTTCTTTTTGTTCCTGGACACACAATCCCAGGTCTGGCCCTACCAACACTAACTAGAGTGGGACAATAAACTTCCCTCAATCTGCCGGCTCCAAATACAGCCCAAGTAAGCAGTCTGCCATGCTGGTGGCAGTGAGCTATGTCTGGATGTGTTGGCCTGCTGCATGCACCTACGCAAGCATGTTCCTATGCAAGCCTTTCAGCCTGACCAGAAAGACCCCTTCACCCTTGGCCCAAAGACCTACAGTTATCTTTGATCTGTTGGGCATCTTCTTGGTGCCTGCATGGGTGAACGTAAATGAAAAGGGTTAGCAACATGAGACTCTGCAGTCTCTGCTTCTGCAGCTATTTTTCCTTCAGCTGAATTAGAGAACTGGGATTTGGGCTTGTGTGTTTTAAACTACAAGAGTGTGGTCAGTTCTTCTAAGGTCTGAGCCAAAGTTCACCAGTCTCCAGGAGATCCATTTTCATAATTTTGATTGACTTAAGTTACTGCTGCTAAATTTTAGGATGAAAAAAGATTAGCCATTAATGAAAGTTGTTTAATTGATCATCAAATAGATTTCAACACTTCAGAACACACACAATCCTATGCACAAAAACATTTGGAAAAAGTATTTCTTAAAAGCTGGTTCTAAAATAATTATTTATTTAATAAACAGAATGAAGGGCTAATGAGTACTTGGAGGAGATCTGACATTTTAAAGGCTAGGTTATTCAAAGAGCATTTGTTTTTGAAATGCATTTTAATTGTGTGGTTTTAAAGCTCAATATGTATTTCCATTTTAGCCTATTGAATTGTGTAAAGAATTTGTTTATTAAATATGCCTTTGCTTTGCTTAACAAGATCTTCTTACAGGGAATATCAACTATTTCAAGCACTCTCTCTCCCAGACTTTAAATATGATGTAACCTAGTAAGTTTTCAATTGTCCATTCTTTCTTTCACCTCTCCTTTTCCCTTTCCATTCCCTTTTCTCTCCTCCTTTTCCTCTTCCTTCCCCTCCATTTCCCTTCCCTTTAAGATATACAAGTACCTTTTAAGGAAGTTAACTGCATTTTTAAAGATTTGGTATTAAGCAGTTGGCTTTGGTCATCATAAATGTAGTATAGGAAATTTTAAAACTAAAAAATTGGAGAAAGGGATAGGAAAGGGAGGTTTTTTGTTGGTTCACCCCCCAAAAAAAAGATATCACCACACTACTCAGTAAAGTTTTGAAAACCTGTGTTTTTTAATGTGTGTTATTACAGTTGAGGCAAAGAAGCACATCTTGTTAGCATGATAAAAAAACATGTTGGCTTTGTTCTCTGCTGCAAAAAATATAATTTTGTAAGTAAGATACTTCTTACTTAAAACTAAACCAACATCTAATGTGTTTGTATACATTACAGTTAAATAGAATGTAATCAAAATAGCAACATAAGATATTTATAAAAGAGCAATACAAAAACAATTGAATAAAAGTGGTGTTGTGTCAAACCTGAAGAAAGGGAAGCTGACTTGTGGAGCAAAGTATTGGGTTATATAAGAATATAATGAAATAAAAGGAATTAAGGAGAAAGGAATATTTGCCTACATCAGTTTTAATGCTGATGATACGAAAAATCAGGGAAGTTAGGACAAAAAAAGTATTTATTTTATGGATAGTCAGTATATCTATTACATACTCATCTATTCTCATTATATATTTAAAAATTCTCATTTTATACTGTTAGAAGGTTTCTGTATGGAAAGGAAGAATAGCAAGTTGGAATTAATAGTGATACCTCACATGTTTTCCTAGAAATTTTGGCAATTTTTATCCATGGAAATAATCTTTTATCAATGGGAGTACAAATATCTTTTGTAAGCCTATAGCCTAAAAATATTACATAAAATTATAATTGTTCATTTTTCTTAACACTAGCTTGTGTATTTGATATTTGTATTATTTGTTATGCAGTTCATGGAAGTTTCTTTTCTGAATAAGGTTATGGGAACAGTTTACTGATACAATGATCCATCTCAGTAAATTACTTTTATTCCAGGAATGTTTCTCCTAGGATTTTTTTTTTTTTTTTTTTTAAACTGTGTACTATGCTGTGATTTAGATTAAACACAGGTTGAATGAAGTTTGCTTTTTAAATAAATAAACTAGAAAATGAACTGTTAAAGAAAACCTATTAGTTGTAACATCCTAAGTATGTTAAATAACAAAACGCATCTTCTGGATTCATGCTGATTCAAGATATTATAAACTATGTTGTCAATCCACAAATTTGCTCTTTTCTAGGGCTTTGGATTGCAGTCTTGCTTGCTTTATTTTCATCAATTTACAATTTACAGCACTGTACATTTTATAACTATAATTGTCCCATAGATTATTTAATCTTTTCTCATTAGTTTGATTTCAATAAAAATAAGTATCAAAGATAATCTCCTGAATGACTATAGGGTGCTGATGTTACTTCTGGTTCAATTTGTATACTGACATCCCAGAATCCTACCCAATAAAAATAAAAATTAAATATATGGAGAAAAGAAGCTTCACAGGGTAATTGTGTTTTGGGTCCTGTATACAAAATATTAAAGCAATTTTTGCAAAGTGCATTTTTTATTGCAACTACTGAAAAGTATTTTATAAGGAAATTATTCATGTTAGTGAACATTATATTATATTAATTATAATTAATCTACCACACTATATATCTTTATTAACAGGTAATTGTTTATATTCACAGTTAATTAAGCCATATAATTTTTATTCCAAAATAATGCAATAATTATATATTATATATTATAGTGCAAAAAATGATGGAAATTTCTGACAAAGACATTCTCTCTGATTTTTAAAATGGTTACTTTTGTTTCCGAGTATACATTTTAGGGAATGACTTAAGGCTTGATCCTGTCTCCATATATATTAATGGAAGTTATGCCAATTATTTCACTGGCAGTAGGATTCACTACCATTATGTTTTTTCATATAATGTGTAACTTGAAATATTTTCATTATTAAACTTCATTTATTTGTGTTAGTTGAATTCTGACGTTATAGCCAGATGTTTGAATCAGTATTTATGAAATTAATTGTTATTTGGGCAAGGCAGGACAGATGGAACTGAGCCAGTGACTGTTTCTGCATATGAATAAACATTTTGCCTGTTGTGTAGCAAAATCCTTTTTTTTTTTTTTTCCTGTATTTCTCCCCCATGGAAATTTCTAACTTCATTTTGTCAACACTTCTGTGAGCTAACTCTGTGAGGCTCAGCTAAAAAAAGAGGTTTTATACTCTTCCTCCTATTGTGCTAACACATAGATTAAACAAAACCTTGTTGCTCATCCCAGGCGGACAGAGGTTTTGGGAGAAGTTCCTCAGATTGTGTGACATCTACAAAAGTCTGAGACATTTGTGCAGAAACTTAATGCTGTACTACCATAGGTTCCTCACTGTTCTCTTCACATGTCCTACTACCATAGGTTCCTCACTGCTCTCTTCCCGTGCCTTTTTCTTCTGTCCTTAAAAGAACATGAGTCATCATCACATCATCACAAAGAGAAACCTGTTTAAGCTTCATAAAAATGCTGTTCTTTTTTTCCTCTGAGAAAGATTCAAGTATTTCCAGAGAAATTCAAGAGATTCAGTTTTTCCTTGAGGGTTGTAAAATAATGAGTAAAATGTGCAGCAAAATGCTGCTAAATCAAAACACTCCACTTATTAACCTGCACTGTATTCGATCTGCATTCAGTCTGCATAGTAATAGAGATTCAGACTAGAGGGAAAGAAATAAGAAAAAAACCACCGTCCTAAAATTTGTAATGCAGAAGTTTCACACTGTTGCTACTATCTGAAGTATATATGAGTGATAATGATATTTCAGCAATGATATATCTCAGCTACTTTGTTTCAAAATAAGTTTATATCCTACTTTAGTTAGATCTCACATCCTCAAGGGATTGAATTTGGAACAGGAAGAACATTGTTCTGTGCAACAGATGATAGCTTTCCAATGAGAACAATGTATTGATGTGGTATTTCTGTTAATTAACCTCATATAAGATCTACTTTAGGATTAATGTAGTGTAACCGTACTGTTAGTTCCCCTAACCTTCCTTGCTTTGGTGACGGTTTATATAATGTATCACAGTCTTTAAAAGATTTCTGAGGTAGATTTACTTTGGTGAAAAGACGATTTAATATGCCAGACTTTTCCCTCTGATTCTACTGTAATAAGGTAATATAAACAACCTACCCCTGGACCAGAAAAGCAGCTGGGGATTTTTGTTTTGTTTTTACTGACTCAGATTTATGGTACAATTTATTTCACAGCAAATCTTGTGTCAGATGTTGTTTTCCTATGGTTCATCTTGATAGCAGTTAAAATTGTACAATAATAAAGTAAGCTTTTCTAGCGGAAATGATTACACTCTGTATTTGAAATAGCATGGAGTTCTGAATTTTTGTCTATCTATCTAATAGAAATGTTTTGGTGTTTTTTTTTTCTGTACTGTGTTCATCCTTTAATGTTTTAGATTTGCTTGCAAATTAGAAGAATCTGTATAATAAAAAATAAGGACTTTATTTTTAATGTTGCTTAAACTTTAGGATTCTTGCCACAGAATCGGTTGAACTGAATTTTGCTATTCAGTAAGGCTTAGTTCTTTTTGGTTGTTGTGTTTCTTTTTAAATTCTGGTCTACAAAATTTTAAAAAAAAAAGTTCCTTGCATACTCTGTCAAAAAAGTATTTACAATTTTGTTTTAAACTCTCTATACAGTGTATTAAAACAAAACCAAAATAACTGGTAACTTCTTGTGTCATGATCTCCTCCAAGGATACCACGTGACTTGCAGCCTCCCTGTCTATCTTCTTATGCATGGAAAACACTAAGGTCTGAGATGTTGTACATCACGTTAATTGAGCCCAGCAATACCTGCAGAGTTCACAAGAGAATCTTCTGGTTTCTTCTCTTTGGAGTACATATTTGAAGTCTACTCCTCAATGTAACCAGTCACTATGTGAATAATCCCAGCAAAATCAATTAGTCTACAAAATTGAATGCTTCAGATAAATCATGCAGATACTATGATTAGGAAGACAATATAAAACCAGAAGCAGATAGATAGGACAGGTAGAAAAAGACTGAAAAATTTCAAATCATATTCTGAAAGAAATAAAGGAATTTCACTTTCAGTATATTTGGGACTTGATATATGCCAATGAATATGCCAATGGCATAATTCAGACATACAATATGCAGTGGGCCAATTTTTTCGCATTCATATACTGAAAGTGAAACTCCTATGTTTATTTCAGAATATTATTTGAAATTTTACAGCTAATTACTTCAGTGATCATTGAAAACTGTAATCAAAATACCATTGTGGCCAGGGCTGTGAGCTATGGACTCCTGTAAAAAGAGTTTTGTTTGTATATGGAAAGATGAATAAGCTGATTTTATACTTAAATGACATATACATATCTTAAAAAAACCCAAACAAACAAACAAACAAAAAACAACACAAACCTAGTTTATTAAGTATTTTCTTCTATTCTCAATATATTTCAAAAATGTAAAACACTTAGCAAACAGTGAAACCTTTCACTACTCTTAGATTACTTTTAAGCCCTGCACTTTTGTTACATACTGTGGGATAGTTCCTTAATCTTACTTAATTATTCTAAATATTAATTTACAACTGGAGTATTTAAAGTATTCTGATCAATAATGGTTCTTTGTTTTCCAGGAGGACATAGTTATAATTTTTTTTCCTGTGTATAAAATATATTCACATCATACCATCACTGATACCAAGTGGCTCCAGTTTTTCAGGACATATTATGCCATCGGGTTTAGTTGGGTTAATTCCATAAATGTATTTGTAAGAGTCATTGCATCTAGACACATAGTGCTGTGCAGGGGATTCTAAAGTAGAGACTGATTCTTTAGATACTGCCTATACAAATCATTTTATTCATTTAGATAGGCCCCACGCGTCACTCAAGTGTTTATAGAATTAGATCCTCAGGTTTTATGTAGTTAACACATTCGCTTTTTATTAAGTGTAGATTCATAGTCATGCTTTTATATTGTTTACATTTTAAAAACATTTACAGTAATACTAATTTTTAGTATGCCCTAAGGTTTATTTTCAGTGAAATTATTCAGCCTTGGAAAGTAAGCATGGCTGAAAAACAAGTCAAACACTGCTACTGCGTGGTTTAGGTTTTAAATTTCATCTTACCATAACTGAATGTTAATATCATAATCCTTCTCTTCTCCAAATTCTATTCTTATTCTATGACGGTACTTTATTTTTTCATGACATGGTTATACTTTATAGTTTGATATTTTTAAATCTCATGAAAATGATAAAGCTAAAATGTGCTGGAAGACATACAATTCTACTGTTTTGTTTACAAGAAAGCAGTTATCATGTTTCAATGGCACATTTAAGCAAAGTGCTCATAATAGAGTGTGACATGTAAAAGTTACTGTTTTTCCAAAATTCATTAAATCCCTTTAGCTCCACATGTAATGGGACCTCTGTCTATTTCCTGCAGAAACTAAAGAAATAGAAATTCTAATAAATTGGGACTCAAAATAATAACAGAGTACTGACAGAAATAATTATACTTTCATTAAATATAGAACTTTAAAAGCAAGCCTAAAGCAACTATTAAAATACTCCTCTATAATGAAAAAAAACTAGGTTCCCTAGAGACTGAGAAAGACACTACTGGCTCTTTCTCAAGACATTACAATTCTATATCCTCTTGTAAGATAATACAGCCCCTGCTTTTCTGGGCAAGACAAATACTGATGTGCTTCAAGTAAAGACCATCCAATTTATGTCCATTCCCCAGTATGAATCTGACATCTGGAGAGCTCATCACAGAGCTGGCAAACAGCAAGCAGGCAATTGCTGTAGAGGCAAAAAAAGGAAGTTTTTTGTAAAGGCAGGGTGATCGTCCAAGAACTCTGTGGGGATCGAAGTTTCCAGGTGCATATTCAACACTGATATTAGTAATATACAGTACTATGGTAATATATAATACTGCATTCCCATAAAGGATCCTGGAATACAACATTCTTTTTCTGGATTTCGTTTCTAGATTTGTTGCTGTACATTGCAGCAACAATATTCTTAGTGTTGTAAAATACTATTTTGGGGAAGTTTTCCCCGTTTTCTGCTTCTGATGGCACCTCCAGGTAGAATCCTAGAGATAGGTTCAGGCTGTGTGAAAGATTGCTGCCAGGGATTCAGTCTTGATTTCTGAAAGCATGTCCTAACTTCAAACCCGTTTGCTTCCCAAATCACTTTTTTTTGTAGTAACTTAATATGCATTTCCATACACCTCCTCTTAAATATGTACAAACATGCCTAATTCACTTTCAGGTCCTTAGTAGATAACTCAGAATTCTTCCTTTGATCATCATAGCCACCTGCCATTTCAGGTCTTGAATATATGGTTGAACTGGAAGAGCATAGCACCAGTAATTCACCACTAACATGCATGTAGACACATCCAGGAGTGTAGACCAAGGATGGTTGATACTGCTCTCCATGAAGGAAAAATGGCAAGTTATGAACTGTACGAAGGTGGCTTGAATGTGCATCAGATGCCCATTGACAGCTAGGAGAAAGGAAACTTCCATAATTTTTTTCCAGATTCATGTCTCCTGTGCTTACAATCTGAACATAAATCCCCATCAAGGTCCTTAATTGTTGCCTATGGCTTCTGTAACACTGACATTAAATTCTTTCAGAAGCATAGATTGCTCAGTCACAACAATGATTTTATGCAGATGTGAAAAAAAGGACTATTAGCACTCAACAAGAAAGCTAAGTTTGGAAACACGGGACTATTAGAAAACGGGACTCCAAGCTGCAAGTGAAGCAAAGAAATTATGAAATTTGTTGACTCTTTTTAAAATTTATTGCTTCATCAAATTTTGTTCCCATATTTTTTCTTCCCTTTCCTTTAGCAATGGTTGTTCTCAGCAATTTGGAACCAAATACAACATATGAAATCAAAGTAGCTGCTGTAAATGGAAAAGGGCAAGGAGAGTATAGCAAAATCGAGATCTTTCAGACCTTACCTGTCCGTGAGTAATACCTGTGCTATTAAATGAAAATGTAAATGATTATTAGAATATGTTATCTCCAGATCAACTAATAATTTCAAGTATGATTCACTGAGGATAATGTGTTTTATATTTATACACTACTTTCCAGTGTATAACATCAGCCTTTACATTGTTTCTCAGAAATCATGTTTTGTTCCTCTTATTCATTCCACCAAGTAGTATGAATGAACTTAAATTGGATAATTTCTCCCATTATCTATATCTTTGAGACTTAGACAAATCGTTGTTTAATATTCAAGAGCACAAACCATGAAAGATATAAGATTAAGGACTTTTTCCTCATTTACACCCAGGGTATTATAGACATCTGTGAGAAAATAATTAGCCCTTTCCAGAGACATTTCTTCAGCAAACTATGCTGCCACCAGTTTTGCAATTATCAAGCCTCAAACAGAAATCCTAAGCTATGGAAAAATGATGAGAATAAATTGTTTTAACTATGATTACATGCAAATGATAAATGCTACAAAGCCAATTCGATATTTGTCGTAAATTTTATACGTAAGAAATTCAGATTTAAATATTAAGACCTAATGAAAAATATTTTTCTCAAATTAATTTTAAATAGAAACAATAATAAATAAATTAAACACAAAGGGAGAAGAAAAATAAAGGAACTACCAGATGGCACTGTATAGTACTCAAACAGATATACCAAAATACATCAGCAACCAATCCTAGACTAATCTCTCATAAATCTGTTGCAAATGAACTGTTCTCTGAGGAGGGTGTTACTCAGTATAGTTAAGAATACTGGCCCTAATGGAATGAACAGTAAAAGTCACATGACTACGAAGAACACAAAATATTTCCGTGTTACTATATTATGTTCTTATTGGTACGTTTCTTCTGTCCGAAACCGTTAACTTGACAGCTTTCAAATTTCTTTTTGAATAAAGCATATGCATGTTCTAAATAGATTGAATGTCAGATAGAATAATTTGCTATTATTCATATGGAACATCATAGCTGATAAAAAAGTGATAGAAACTGATAGAAATTATATATAAGTTATCTGATAAAAAGCTAGGTATATTCTATGTTGAGATCTAAGTCAATTTATCTTTACTATGACAATGAATATACACAAATATTACAAATATTTCTAAAGGAACTGTATCTCTCTGGGCGAATGCAAATTTACAGATATTTTGAAGATAAGACACTGCAGTATAACAACACATGTTCATTTAGGATCTGACCTAAAACTTTATAATAGGCATTGTGTATAGAAATGATAATTAGTCTGTGAATTTTCATTAGTAAAGTGGCTTAAGCTGGCTATTAACTCTTCAAATGTACATTTAAGATTATTTTTATCCTTTCATTACAGAGAAAATTGTTTTTGCTTTTGGAAATCTTATTCTTTGTATTTATTCTTAATATAGACTACTCTAAAAGTATCTAATTTTGCCTTGGCACATTTATCGAACAGTTAAGTTAGCTAATATCTGTGTTACAATTTAGATCTTGCACATGGGACTAAAGCTTATGGTTGATGTTAAGGTTGCTTTCCTGTAAGATAGTGTTACTCTTAAACTTCAGTGTGACTAGCAGCTCACCAGCCTTGCTGAATTGATGGCTAAATCATTTCTGAAGTAAATTACATTTGAAAGTGTCAAAAGTCAGAAAGTCTCAAAGAAACAAATACTTCTTTCATACTTGACGTAATTTTCTTTCCTTGTGTGAGATAATTCATCTACATTAGAACATACTTTAAGCAAAATATTTAACACATTTATTAAGGATGTTCTGCAGTGCTTGGAAGGATCATGTTGATTTTAAAGATTTTGATTAGTAATCTTGTGAACAAGCTCCCAGCTGTAATTTAAGACTTATCTTATTGCTGAATTGTTATTGTCTACTGTTTTTTCCCTTGTTTAGGGGAGCCAAGCCCCCCTTCAATTCATGGGCAACCAGGAAGTGGCAAGAGTTTTAAACTTAGCATAACTAAACAAGATGATGGGGGTGCCCCCATTTTGGAATATATTGTCAAATACAGAAGTGTAAGTATTTCAGTTAATCAAAATACGTGGGTTTTGCTTAGTAATGTCTGCTTTTAATGTAGAGAAGACTGTTGATACGATTTGAAATGTAACAAAATTGTTTGCATACTACAAAAAGAAAAAAAAGTATAGTTTAGTCTGTTTTTTCTTGTGACTAGGTTGCTGTCGTGGTTTAACCTGGCAGGCAGCCAAATACCAGGCAGCCGCTTGCTCACTCCCCCTCTCCCCCCAGTGGGACTGGGACAGAATCAGAAGGGTAAGAGTGAGAAAAACTTGTGGCTTTAGGTAAAAACAGATGTATAGAACAGAAAAGGGAAAATAATAATAATAATGATAGAATATACAAAATGAGTGATGCACAATGCAGTTGCTCACCACCCGCGCTGACCGATAACCAAGTACTTCCTGGATCAAGCCTACCATTCATATACTGAGCATGACGTCACATGGTATGGAATACCCCGTTGGCCAGCTGGGCTGGCTGTCCCGGCTATGTTCCCTCCCATCTTGTGCATCTGGCAGAGCATGGGAGCTGTCCTTGGATTAGGAGTGTACTTAGCAACAACTGAAAACATCAGTGTGTTATCAACATTCTTCTCATACTGAATCCAAAACACAGCACTAGCAAGAAATTTAACTCTATCCCAGCCAAAACCAGGACAGTTGCTAATGCCAGATTATTAAAAAAAAAAAAAAAAAAAAAGAAAAAAAGAAAAGCACCCTGCTCTTTCTAATTGTATAACTGAAAGTTCATTCTAACAGGAAAACCATATTCTCTCTTTTGTTACATGGTAAATGAGGAACATTTGTGTTCAGCTCTCAAAAGTGCAGTAAATTAGCAGACATTAAAGTTACATAATTAAGGGTTGTTTGAACAGCAAATTATTAACCTGTTACAAATGCATCTGTATTGATAGATCTGTATTGATAGATACCATCCTGGAGATAGAAAGCTATATTCCAATGCTCCATATTAATTTTAAATGAGATTAATTATCTGATCATGTTTCATATTTTCTATCTTCCTAGATTCAAAGGGTCAGCTTAAAAAAGCCAAATAATTGACAAATTGTTAGGCCTTTCAGGAGTTTCAGTGTACATATCAGTTCTTTAACAGCCATCGTGCGGAGTTTATTGGTCTTGTGTCTGATTGGGTGTTCTCAACAGATCTGGCAAGTTTAGAAAAACAGGCTTTTCTGCAATACGTAATTTCTTTTTCTATGAAAAAAAAAGGGGGGGAGGTATTATTAAAGTAGCTAAAATATCATTTCTTTCCTAATATACCATGTTTAGAAATGATTGGGTTGAAGAAGTAACTGTACAGTTGGCAAAAGCAATGATTTTAATTCAAAACTTCTTTGTGTTCTTTTAGGAAGATTATACTACTTTTATCTGACTAGACCCAGTAAAAAGACATTTTACCAGAGTGCAATAGCAGATTTACATGTCCATTTCAAGAGTCTAAAAGAGATTGGGAACGTAACATCACATATTTAGAGCTGTTAAACAGAAGGTAGTGAGGACTGTATTTAACAGAAATAAGCTTTGAGAAATTAAATGCATAACCTGTTTTAGTCTTCGCAAAAAGGAAAAGTCAATTCCTTATTTTGTAATACTTTTTGTCACATTTCCTGATGTTTCCTATAATGTAACTTTTTGATTTTGGGATTATCCAAGTGCTAAACCTGGCATGTAAAATGATTTTCCTAAGTTAAGTATAACCAAAGAAGATCAGTAGCTCCAAATCAATTGAGAAAAATTTGGTAGAGCTTTTAAGAGTAGCCTGAGGGAATAACCAGCAGTTATTCTGATACCACTGATCCCTAAATCTTAATTGACCTTCTTAAATGACTTTCAGTCCAGTGAGTACAGTTGGCATAAAAGAAAAGTAATTGTAAAGAAGAGAGAAGGTAGTAAAATATGCAATATGAGATACAATGCAGTTTTGTGGGATAGAGTTTCCTAGTTAGGTAACAATGCCTGTAAATATAATTGAGAAGACAAAAAAATAAACAATTTGCATATAATATAGGCACGCAGTATAGGGAATTTAATCTGTTTCTGTGATTTAAGCAAGCTAAATGATTTTGGATCTATCCTGAATATTTTTGGAAACTTGATTTTGATCTAGTGTTTTGACTAAAGTACAATATTATAGTATAAAAGATCACTTTTCATGTGTATTGTTGAGAGATAAATGTACAGTTTAAGCAGTAACTGGAAATTTAATAGGTTACAGAAGAAGATAGCTTTTACTTGGATCTCAAATCCATATCTCCTTAAGCTTCCAATTGAAAAAGCAATTTGACTAAATTAAAGGCCTTCCTACAACAAAAAAGCACAATAATTTTTTTTGTGTTTTAATCAGAATGAATGGATGCTATTTAAAGTTCTTAATTATCTGTTGACTGCTTCTCTTCTATCTTCCCCATTGGTCGTATTTAATTAGCTTTCCTATAACTGTTGCCAGCCTCATTATTAGCACCTGGACCAATGTATTTTCTTGCATGTTTAAAGAGCATGTTAGATAACAAGCTATACAGCAGTGGCTTTTGCTTCTTTGTGTTTCATGACAGCTTATGTCTTATTAAGAGTCAGTTCCTTCATATTTAATTTTTATACACTTTTTTTTTTTTTTTTAAACTGGGAGAAGGACAGCCTTTAAGGTATTCTAGCAGTATTATAGCCTGGTTTAGGGCAATTAGTAAGGTGTGTTGTTTTTTTTTTTTTTTCCCTGCAAATCACGTGTTTCATTCTGTCAAATATTGCTTTCCTAACATCAGTTTATTCATATTATGGGCAGGACTTACTAACTATAATCAGATAATAAGAAGCTTCACGATTTGTTCTGTATTCCAGAGAAGTAGGTACTGTGCAATTTTTATGAGTAACAGCCTCAAATTGATTCCTGCGGTTGCACAAAGAAAGTCAAGACAGTCTTACAAAGCTTCACTGATGGAGTCTGAAGCTGATGGCATACCTTGACTTCAAAGTTGCCTTAGGAAAGAATAGGAGGAGAGAGAAAGAGAAGGGAAAACTGCTCCCCAGTAGCCAGCCAGGAAGAGCTCCCCTTTGTTTGTTCCTGCTTATGGTGCTATTAATGTTGGTTGGGGCAATGGATGTTAAGCTTCATGCATGCAAATTACTGGGCAAATGTGTATTGAATTTGTAAATGGCTATCATCTGCTGTGTTATTTACCAAGTAATAAAATAAAAGCTAGAGGGTTGAAGAGATTGTACAGACTAAGGGGAAGGTGAGGAGATAAGGAAGGCCAGGAGCAAGGAGCACTTGGGATACAGGGGAGACTGCCTCAGCAGCTCAGGGCAGGTGGGTGACCAGGCACAGACCTGCAAGAGAAAGGCAGGCTACAAAGCAGCCTTTGGAAGGTATTACACAGGTTAAGGTTAGCACCAGAAACAGCATGCAAACGATGTGTGATCACCATGCAGGAATGATCACTTACGCATGACTCACATAGTCACAAGCAAAAGTTTGTGCTTACTGCTCAAGTGCATTTTGACCGTGATGGATATGCTGTAGCTGTACATGTTGCAATTGTGAATTGGTGCTTGGTGCATAATGTTGCCCACTGTTCCCTGCAAATACGTATCAGTCTATTATCTTGAAGAGATTTGCTCCCAGCCTTCAGATATGATTTTGGTACCACATCCTGAATTACTTCATAATGCTTAAAAAGCAAGTATTCAAATAGGCTTCTTGGTGATTGGAGAAGGGAATTCTGTTTCTATACTTTCAGGTCACAGAATGCCAACAGTAAGCTAGGGAAAAAAAGGGGGAGAAGGTTGTTTTTGTTTTTCCCTGGCATGCCAAGCTTTTCAGTAAAAATTTGGAATTAGAATGAAATAATAAAAATATCCATCTTTTATGGTTATAAGCTTTTAGGTAGAAGCAAGAAAAAATGATTAAAATCCTATTTTGAAAAACAATAACAGCATTTAATTTATTTTTTCCTTTTACATCCATGATGTTTGGAGGAAATGTTAGAGGAGCAACTACTTTTTGCAGGCCTAAAAGTTGTTCACCATGTTGACCTGTGACAGTGTCACTATTAATGCCCTGAATTTTGGCAGTGACAAGTGTTTGATTGATAGATTATGTGCTTCACTATTGTTTGACTATGTTGATGGAGGATTGTGTTAATTTTGTTGCTTTATGATAGGTTCTAGAACAAACTTCTGTAAGTACGAATCATTTAAAAAAATATAATTTCTCATTTACTCCCACTCTGAGATACCTACCATAAAACAGTTAAATGTTTTTGCATCTCTAAGTTCCACTTTACCTACCAGATCCTTGGACTTTCTGTGCATTTTAACACTATGTTATCAGCCATTTTGTGCTTTGTTCGGTATTTGTCCTGTATTACCCAGACGTACAAAGCACCATCCTAATGTAATGAATTCTTGTGAAGTCACTGCTTTAAATTATCAGATTGTCTTCCATGAGGATTTCTTGATATTTTTTCCTGCCAGCTTTCAAGATAGTGTGGCATCTCCTACCCTTTTTTTATCACAAGGACCACCATAATAACAAGTCTGTTTGAGTGGTACTTTCAGTGCAACAATTTAGGGAGGATGGAGAATAAGGGAAAGGGTTGAAGGGGGTTAATCACTTTTCCTCACTTTTTATGAGTTCCCAGAGAATGTGATCTTGGGTACAATGTAAAATGACCATTACACAGAGAGATGTTATTTTCTAGACTAGTAAATAGTTAGGTGCCTAAACAGTGGACTGGCTTTACTTCCACTGTTGTCAGATGTGCCCTCAGTTTTGAGGAGCAGCCAAGTCATGGTAGACTTGACTTTCACATTGCTTTGTTTGCTCTTTTTTTGTCAGGGTATTTAGGTGTTTAAGTTACTTACAGCTGTCTTACAAATCTAGTTCTTAGACGCGTCTGAGATAAATTTGGCTGATGCTTATATTGAAAGCCAATATACACGCAATTAAGAAATATTTGGGTTTTTTTGGTTTAGGTTTTTTTAGTGTCATTAGTCTGTGGCATTGTGACAGGTTTGTTTCAACCAAAGACTTATACTGGGAAGAGGACAGTGTAAATCTAAGACTTAAGAGTAATGGAAGTGGGCAGTAAGAACCCCAGAAATTGCCAGTCATTGGTTATTCTCACAGCATCAGTGACCTTCTGTAAAGGAATATTTCTGCATTATATGAAACAAAACGAAATGCAAATAAAGGAACAGTTTAATCTCTGAGGCTGCAGATCTGATTGCAGTTTCTGAAAATGTGTGTTTGTTGGTCGATATTAATGATACAACTGCTAATAGCAAATGATTATTGAAGACATTTATATTAGCTCACCCCTCAAATGAGACTGTAGTTTGTGATTTAGCAGTTTCTTTCATTTGTTGTAGAACACTGTGCATATGTAGAGCTTTCTATAAATTTTAAGCTATATTAATAATAGAACAGCCTAATAAGGTATGAAGTGTTCTTTTGTAGTTCTGTTTTCTGCTTCTTATGCTACCAATTACAGGGTCTTAGCATAAACAGGGAGATTTGTAGGAAGATTTAACTGGCAGACTCTTGTGTTCTTGTCCCTCTCTTTCCATTTCTACACTAAGTAAAATAAATCTGGACACACGTGACTGAACTCTACTTAGTAAAAAATACCTGAAAAAAATGCATGTGAAATAACAGCTATAATGAAGGACATTGCGGTTCTTTTCTTTTTTTCTTTAAGATGCCAAAAGCAGATTGTATTCTGGAAGGCTTCATCTGTTTATCTTTAGAAGAAGACAACTTGCTTTCCAGATACTTTCTTTATTCTTCCTCCTAGCTTGTGTTTGTCACTCTTTGTAAAACGTTTTGTTGTCTTTGAGCTCAGGGTTTGGGCTTTGTTTCATTTATCTCAATCCCACCCAGCTGGCTTCACTTTCAACTAAACTTAGTGTCGCTCCTCTGGCATAACATGCAGGTATCCTGTTACATTTCAGCTCTTTCATTATTCTTCACCTGACCAAACTGTGGAACAACTGCCTTTTCACTTATTCTTATGTCTACAGAAGAACAGCCTCATACAGAAATCTGTATAGTTTTCCTTCCAAATCTTAAGCTCTTTCTATTCATCACATATAATTCTACAGTTTGTTTTCAAAATATAGTCATATATCTGTTTGCAATGCTGTCTTTTCCACCTGCAGGAACCATATTAGCCTGAATCTTTATTTTCCAATTCAGTATATTTTTTCTCTTTCTGTGATTCTGAACCTCTTTGGAATTCCCCAGTATATTCACGTGGTTGTATGTGCACACACCAATATCACACATGGATCTTCTGATTTCTCTCATGTTGATATTCTTTGAAATCTAGGTGTGTTTTTTTTTTTTTTCTAACTCGTCCCAAACTTCACCAGTTTAAACAGCCATTAAAATATGGTGCTACATGACACTGCTATTTCTAATATTACTAAAGAGTATTTGCATATGCATATTGCAATCTGTATTGATTCCTTTTTTTTTGGCAGTGCTATATAAAAATATATTTTGTAAAAGTAGTTTGATATAGTGATAATATAAGTGGATTCACTCAGTGAAATGTAAATATAGGTGGATTCACTCAGTGGCATGTCAGATGATTGCAACAGAAATTATCCACGAGGATATGGGAAAATATCCTTGACAGAAAAAACAGTTTCACTGTATGATGAGTAAACTATTTTTACTCCAGTGTATCTATTTTTTTTCATGATTTGTAATGTGACTACCATTCTGATGTTTTTCATTGGTCTAATGCTGCACCAAGTAGGCACTTTCACCTTGCTGCAAATGTTCCTGAAAAGATGTTTTACTGTATTTTAATCATTTCCAGGACTATCATGTGTCAGTACCAATGCCAGTGCAGAAGAAGCAAGAAAGAGTTTAAGAAAAGGTGAAGTCAGTATGGAAAACCCGTCACACTCAGAGCTGATTGATAGCGAATAAGTTATTGCAGCAGTGCACATAAGGGAGTTTAGTGTGTCACACTATTTTCTGAAGGCTGGGGAGAAAAAAAAAAAACAACCCACAACACAGGCATAAGGAGCATGATTGGGCCCTGAACTATCTAATTTAGATGCTATTTTCTTTGTCACTTGTATTAAAGAGCAAGATGCTTCAGCAAAGAGCTGGGAAGTATAGTAGTCTGCAGCAAAACATTATACTTCCCTTTATTTGAAGGTTTTTGGTTTTTTTTTCCCAGAAAGATTATATCCACTGATTGGGTCTGTGTTGCTGTATGGGTTGGACGGCCAGCATTTGGCTCTCAGCCATAATTTTGCCACTGTATTGTACTCAGTGTTTAGTAAGAATAGGACTGCATGGATTCTTACTGTTACTGATACTCCTTTGAACAAGATGGCTTTTGTGTTTGGCAGTATATACTGTTTTATCCTTTTACCTATTAGTTATTAAAATAATTCTCATTTGTATAAAGAATAATTAAATATATTATGCACTAAAAGGGACGATTGCAAAGGTAAGCACTCCAAATTCATGAAATGCCAGAATTAAGATTGCAACTGAAGTCCTCATTTGTTCCCTTTGTATAGGTGTCTTAGATAATTATCTAAATTATGAGAACCCTTTTTTTCTCTAGAACACCATCTTAATGATTTACATATATCCTCTCACCAGTGTAGACAGAGGACTGCATACTTTCTTAATGGTGTTTATATTGTTGCATCAACCTGGTTTGCAAAATGTTACTATAGTACCACATATTGCTACAGTTAGTGCATGTTTTCATTATATAACTGATGTATGATACAAGCACAGCTTGCATTCATGAACAATTCAAGTTTGGGTTTAATAGGAAGTTTCTTTTAAAGAATATTGATCAAAATGTAATTGAAACATCTATTTAAAATAAACCTTTTACAGAATTTATTCTTAGCAGTGTTTGCAAATAATTATCCTGCTATTCCCCAAGATAAACATTAGTATTTGAGCAAAGTATAAATTGAAACCAAAAGGTTAAAAGTGATTGCCTACAGAATCCCTAAATCCACATTGTGGAAACGTGATTAGGAGTGGTCAAAATTACAAAAAGCCTGAGTACTCAGAACTCTAAAATTAGATTAGTTGAATGTTCATATTGTTTGTGCATCATGTAGACACATAGTTTACACAAATAATATAAGAGGTTTTGAGAATTTAAACTAATATTTGCATCTTTACAGAAAGATAAGGAAGACCAGTGGCTAGAGAAAAAAGTGCAGGGTAGTAGAGACCACATCATCTTAGAGCATCTTCAATGGACCATGGGTTATGAAGTACAAATTACAGCTGTCAACAGACTGGGTTATTCTGAACCAACATTGTATGAATTCAGCATGCCACCAAAGCCCAACATCATTACAGGTAAGTTGATTTTACAGTGTTTTCTCTTTATAATTTTTTTGGTTTTTCTCTTTATAATTTTTTTGCGACTCATAGTACACTAATGTGTGTAGTGGAACATAATGTAACTGAAGTCTTCTTTAACTGACAAAGCCTGAGACCCCATACTCTATTATCAGCAAAGACTCGATTCAAAACCCTTAAATGGGACCCTGTTTACTACTTTTCTCTTAGTAATAATGTCATTTGTAAGTACAGAACAAACATTGAATCTTCAACCCAGATGTTGACAGTTAACAAGAAATATAGTATTTAAGATACACTTGCTATACATTTTTAAGTTGCCTTGTACTGCCTGTCTGTTGTAAGCAACTTCATTGTTAGAATTCTTGATTTCAGTCCAGCTCAAAAAATCTCTACATGTGCTTCAAGATACATGTGTAATAAAGGTATTTATTTTAGTGTCTGATGAGGTTAAGACTTCAAATAGCCTTGTTTAGATACCGTCTTACTGATTCACCCTAACACGGTGAGCATACAGCCTTCTATTAGGCCTATTTACAAGCTTTGAAATGTATAGAAATGTTGTTCATATTTTTAAGTGTGTAAATAGGAAGGTTTGGATTTTTTTTAAGTAAAACTGCATAGTATTTAAGAGTGAGTGGGTTTCAGTAGCTAATTTATCGAGTTTTAATGCTTCCCAACATAAAGTTACATTTTGGTGCAACAATGCAAGATTATTTAATTCAGAATAAACCTAAAATAGGATGGTAATTTCTGATATATTATGGGTAATTTTAATTTTTATAAAGCAAAAGTTATGAGGAAGAGATTTCAAACTTTTTATCTAAATCATGAGCTGTTATCTTTAATAATAAATTCCAAATTAGATCAGTGTCATCATTACCATTTTAAAATCAGGTGTTAAATCCTCTAACATAGTGTATTCTGTATGCCATATATTAAACTATTAGAATATTAGAATCAAATTAAAATCTTGCCAAATAAATATAATGGCCAATATATTAAAATGTAAACCATATCAATACCTGTGTTTCAATCTGAGCATCTGACTCGCATTGATCTTAGTAAAGTGTCAATGAGTTTGAATGAGTCATAGACTACTGTGTCATTGGAAAAGTTTGAAATAACTGACTAATTTTTTTTCTGTCTATTGCAAGTTTTCTTCAAACATATTTTCACAGAAGTTATCTCAAGATCTCGGCAACATTTTTTAATATTCCATAGCAATTTGTTGATATCAGAAGTGTTGTTACTTGTATTTATAGAAAGGAATAGGCTTTTGTAATTAATTAGTAGGTTCAGACCCAGTTCTAGTACAAATATTTGGTTTATGCAATTGAATTGCAGTAGTAAGAGTTGATTTGCATCTTGATTGAAATTCAGGACCTCAGTAGGCCCTGTGTACTTGATTTTAAACAGATAGTGCCTTGTGATTGCCATCATTCAGAAATAAAATTTCACTACATGATTGAAAAATAAAAAGGAAAAAGAAATGTAGGAAAGCTTATTGTCCCAAGGAAATAAAAACATTTATCATGTAGAAAAATAAATAAAACCTTATTTAGGTAAATTGAAAGGATAAACCATTTTTCAATTTTATATATTTGAAACACAAATCTTACTTGTTTTGCAATGCAATCTAACTTTAACCTGTTATAATTAAAGAATTCCATATTATTGCCACAGCTGCTGTAACTGAGAGAAACATGATATGCCTGCATAAATGATAATGTAGATAGTCTCTAGACATTCAAGTAAAAAGCAACGTAGTTAATTTAGTTTCAGAAGATAGATAGAACATTTTTCTCTGAACACAGTTTTATAGGTATTTAGGGCCTTTTTCCTTTCAGTGCTCTCCCATAACCTCTAAGTAGTTGTAAGAACCCTGTTATGGTATTTGACATCAGGTCTTCTTTATTTGAATCATTATTGCAATTATGTTTGTGGAACTAATTAGTTTCCTTGTTTTTGCAAAGCCTGAAAAGAGTGTGAGATTCCCATCATAAGAACATTCTGTAAGCGATTTTTAAAAGTATGTCAAAAGACACTTAAAATCAGTGGAACGTTAATGTTCGCATGCATGAGTCAGTACGGTTATCTTGTTTTGAAATGGCATAATATTATTATTGCAATATAATATATATATAACATTGTTGCAAAAGTATGAACCTACTCTTTTAAAACTTGATAGATAACATGTATAAAATGCTTAACTGTGAGCAGAATAATTCTTTCTGATATCGGTTAGTCAGCTCAGATCATGTACTGTTTGTCTGCTTTGAGGCTTTGGTATTTGCAGCTAGGCATCTACAGTTAGGTCCAAAGAAGGACACAGGCAACAAGAATGAAATTAGGCAGACTTTTGAATGAAATCTGCATCATCTATCCTGTGCTCACTTAGCTGCTGCTGATGACTGAGATTCCCCTCCTGATTATTCATGCAATTATTAAAAAAATTTCTAAGACTCCTAAAGGTTTTCATCTATATGTGCCCAGATCTATGGCACTTCAGCTGAACTGAGTGTTTCTGTCTTGCTCTAAATGCAATTAAAAACCAAGGTATCTGTAGGTCCTATATATGCAATCTCATGGATATTACTTATCCCAAGAAAATTTTGGGATCCCCTAAGTATCATGACGGTTAACTATACCTAACATACTATTCTGGCAAAAACGTGTGCAAGCTAATGCAATTAATCAGAGAACTGGAAAGAGATGGAGGCAAGGATCCATTTATTGTTCTTCAATGGGTGCTTACCAAGGAAATGGGAGCTGTTACAAGAAATAAAACTTTGGTTCTGATTCCTGCAGAAGGAGCTTGCTTATGCTTTCAAGAGACATTGGATATAAGGCAGAAGTAGTAATCCCTAAGGGCAGAGACTGGAAGCCAAAACTCTACTTACGTGAATACACAACTCCTGTGGGCACTGAGTCCACAAATTCTGCTTGCAGTGTGAGCAAGTACCAGCTCCTCGCTGACTGTCAAATTCTACAATAATAAAATATGTTGATCTTCCATTACCAGTCTTAGGTCTAAGAAGGAGCCCGAGGCTGCAAATTGCTGTCTGGCATCAGTGAGGTGTATAAACGAGACAGACACTCCTTTAAATTTTCACATGGTTGGCCTCAGCAGCCTCCAACTATAGATCCATTTGATTTTGTAATTTCTGTTTCTAGGCCTATAACATGGTCTCCATTCACTGAATCACTCAAATTTGTGATTAGTTCCTCAGAATTTGTAATTCTTTTAATAAAAGTCTCCTGGTTTTCTGAAGGGCTTAGCAATGGAACCTTGCACTGACTTTGAGAAATACTCAGCAAACCAACTTCTTAAAACACTTTGCCTTAAATAAATGTATGTATAAATATATTTGTGTATGTGTAGGTGTTTATACATGCATTACTATGTATTATATCTATGTATATATAATTTTACTTCCTACTTTTTTGAGTTATTTTTTGACGTCAGCAATTCCATCTTTGTATTTCACTTTTTACTTAGGGGTATGAGCATGTATTTAAGAATCATGCTTTGAAGAAAGAGTGGCATAGTCTTAAATGTAGTATTTTATGTATTCCATTATCTCACTAGGGATGTTAGTTGGCGTGCAGGCACGTGCAACTCTAACATCGGTGTGCTTGCCTCTGAGTGACGGCTTCATCAGATTTTAAGTACTGATATGTGATATTTTAGAAAATTTTGTTCTGGCTTTTCTATAGTCTTAAGCTTCTTCTAGTCCTCTGAGAAAAAAGGGGATTCTCAAAGAAGCTGTGTGCCTTAGCTCTTAGCTCTTTATCAGTGTTAGGATAGCATAGACTAACCTCTGCAGCCATAACAAACCCTCTGACTACGTGTCACTGGGAACAGCCGAACTCCATCAGCTCCCAGAGCCGACACTACAGCCCATTTGTATGGGTCCATTTACTCTTTCTCAGCAGGGCAGAGATAGAGATCCTGTCTTTGCACCGTACAGCCGGTACAAAAGTGTTCAAATCAGCTATCATTCTGAACCATTAGTACTGCAACCTAAAAACACATCTACAGTTTTATATTAAATGAATCTTAAAAGAAGATTAAATGGAAGGTGTTAAAAGAGGATACTTTCTGCAAGCGTTAGATATATTTTCAGAAATTAGTGGCAGAAGATCTATGCAGGTTCCATCTTCCAAAGGGTTTTACCTAGTCAGTGCTGTTTCTCTGGAAGGCCAGTAGATATATTAAAAATGGCTGCAAGTTGTGTTTTATCATAAGTTTTTCCTTCTTCAGTACAAATTAATAACTTGGCACACTAGTGGGAAAATGAGAAAAGCATTTGGGGATAATAAGAAGCCCATAGACCTATTTTTCTCACTTTGCGATATTGGTTGGTTTGGGTTTTTTTAACTTCCAATACTGCATGAACTGTCAGAATGTTTTTTTATTAACATCCCTGGAAAAGTTTTAATCCCTTGTGCATCTCATTTACCTTTTTTTCAATGCATGTCTGTCACCTTGCTTGAAATCATATAGTGATAGGCAAAGAGGGACAATCTAATACGTGGTATTTTCTCTCATCATCGCTAGCAGCAAAGATGATACTCTTCATGACAACATTATTTTTATCAGTACTTTTTACAAAAATGCAGCTTTAGGGTCTCCAGTGGTGTCAAAGTGAATGAAAAATAAAAATAGCTCCTATCAATGCTACAGGTATGTGTATATATATGTATTTGAATTTGTGTATGTACATTTTATGATATATTACATAGACAAAATAGGGCTTTGGAACTCTACAGATAGTGTTTTATTAGAATAGAAGCTAGGATAATGAACTCTCTAATCCAGAGACTGAAAATTACTAAGTACATAAAAATAGAACTAAGTCTCCCTGATGCCCACAATTTTCTCTCAGGGCGAGTCCTTTTCTTTAATTTTGCTTTCAGTCAAGCAATTCATAGACATTTTTTGGGTAGAAATAAATTCTATATGATCCCATCTGGGTAGCTGGGGTAGGTTTTTGTTCCTGACATGTCTTACTACTAAACAGCAGACATTCTTGCTGCAAGTGCTCTCGTTGTCTCTCACATCCCTTCAACCCTGACCCACGGGCTGCAAGAGACTCCCTGGGGCACAGTCTGCCTTGCTCTGAAGGGAGGCATAACCTCCCTTTTCTCCAGAAGGGTTGACTTGACCCTGACCATGCATCAGCTAAGAAAAGCCAAGAAGCAGCCTTCTTCATTCTTGTTCTGTACCCCACCGCAAAAGTACATAATATTTGTTGACTTACCATAACTATGAATAACTTCCGATCTGAATAGTTCTTGTGTCCTTTGAAGCATTTTCCTTAGATTTCAAATCATTTCAGATCTGTTTGAAATTAGATTTTACCTGATTACAATCAAGCCTCAAGGTCAGGGTTTCACATACAAGCATACTTGCAAAACCAAGGCCTCTGCTGTCATTACCATTAGCAATCCTTGCCACAAGAGCACATTGCTGGCTCATGTTCAACTTAGTGTCCACCAGGACCCCCACTCCAGCTGGGTGGCCACCAGCCATATACTGGTGACTAAGGTTGTTCCTCCCCAGGGGCAGGACTTTGCACTTGCCATTCCTGAACTTCATGAGGTTCCTGTCAGCCCATTTCTTCGGCCTGTCAAGGTCCCTCTGGATGGCAGCACAACCCTCCTGTATATCAGCCACTCCTCTGAGATTTGTGTCATCAGCAAAGCTGCTGAAGATACGCTCTGCCCCATCATCCAAATAATTGATGATGTTGAACAGGATTGGACCCAGTATTGACCCGTGGGGTACGCTGCTGGTCACTGGCCTCCAACTAGACTTCACGCCATTGATCAGCACCCTCTGGGCCCAGCCATTCAGCCAGTTTTCAATTCCATCTCACTGTCTGCTTATCCAGCCCATATATCAGCAACTTCTCTATGAGGATCTTACAGGAGACAGTGTTGAAAGCCTTATGGAAGTCAACGTAGACAATATGCACAGCTCTCCCCTCATCTACCAACCCAGTCATTTCATCATAGAAGGTTACCAGGTTGGTCAACTTTTGCCTTTGTGAATCCATGCTGAGTACTTATGATGGAATAGTTCTTCACGTGCCTGGAAAGTTTCCAGGGTTAGTTGCTCCATCACCTTCCCAGGGTTTGAGGAGAGGATGACTGGCCTGTAGATCCCTGAGCCCTTCTTCCTGCCTTCTAAAGACAGAAGTGACATTTGCTTCCCCCCATCCTCAGGGACATCTCCGAGTCTCCATGATAATTCACAGATTATTGAGAACGGCCTTGCAATGACAGCTCCCTCAGCACTTGTGGGCACATCCCATCAGAGCCCATGGACTTATATATGTCCAATTTTCTTAAGTATTCCCTGACCTGATCCTTGCTCCAGAATTTCCTCACGTCTCTGTGTCCTTAGATTTCCAAAAGCAATGATATCTCTGTTATGTTTATTTTCTAGGTTTCTATTTACAGCTCTTCTTCCCATAAAACCAAGCCAAATTTCTTCTTTCATCACTTTCACTTCAGTAGCAATAACAGCATTCTTCAGACCAGTTTGGCTTTCAGTTATATTTGTGGTATTTTTTGTCTCAGTACACAATCAGTAGCCCATGTGCTTTTGCAGATATAAACTGTCTGGTTTTTTAACTTTAGTCAACAATTCTGTAGGTAATGAACAAGGAAAAGACTGTAGATATTCCCTCTTGAGCATTTTGCAGAACTACTGGTAACCAAAATTAGTCGTTAGTGATCATATGTAGCTCAGATGAAGGGAAGCCCTTTCCAGGTACAGTGTGTTATTTTGGAACAGGGCCACATTCTGAGGCAGAGTTAGCTATGGGGTAATGTCAGCAGTTGGCTTCTGATACTTATTCTTAGTTCTAGGAAAAGTTATGTTGCATCATTAAAAGTTAAATTAGGAGAATTGTAGGGATTTGTAGTTACCTCCTTCTTTTGTAGTCTCTTTCCACAGAAAAAGCTAGACAGGCTGCCAGTAGCTACTTGAGCCAGGACTAAAAGTCATTACTTGCGGCTTTTAAATTGCCTCTTTAAATCTCCAGAAAAAGACTGTAGAATTATATTATGTACTGATTCTTCACTATGGGGCCGGATGGGATCCACCCGAGAGTACTGAGGGAGCTGGCAGAGGAGCTTGCCAAGCCACTCTCCATCATTTACCAGCAGTCCTGGTTAACAGGGGAGGTCCTGGACAACTGGAGGCTTGCCAATGTGATGGCCATTTACACGAAGGGCCGAAAGGAGGATCCGGGGAACTACAGGCCTGTCAGCCTGACCTCGGTGCCAGGGAAGATTATGGAGCGGTTTGTTTTGAGGGCGCTCACAAGCCATGTGCGGAAAAACCAAGGGATCAGGCTCAGCCAGCACAGGTTCAT
>NW_009192111.1:88889-100419 GCF_000690835.1 Fulmarus glacialis | reverse complement strand
GTGGGGTTTAGTTGCTGGCTGGGGTTAAACCACGACAAAAAGGAACAGGCAGACAGTGATTTCAGTAGCTTTGCATTCTTAATCAAACAAAAACCAGGCTTAGAAAGTCTGTTTTCTTTACTTAGTTGTAGCTCTTCATGTGGTGGAAGCTGGGACTTTGCACTTCGTACAGAAATGGTCTGGGTGCCACAGATGTGCTATGTGCCCAGTAGAAAAATCCACCAGAATTTCAGCAAGGTGCTAAGAGTCAACAATTGAAATGAGATAGCAGAATTTATGAAGAAAACTAGGCAGAAACTAAGTAAGATGTTGTGATGAGATGGGAGAGCAGAGGGAGACAGGGCTGTCTGGGGGGAGGCCACTGGCATCCTGAAATGCGGGATCTAATATGAAGTCAAAGTGGGACGAATCTTTGAGACAGGAAAGAACTATTTTAAATGTCATGCCTGGTGTTGCAGTTCTTCATACCAGCTAAGAACTTGTCCCATGGCTTTTGTTTTAGGGCAGCACACATACAGTATTAATGGTATGGCTTAGCTTTGTAAACCTGATGACTCTGTGGAGAATAAGACGGTATCAAAAGCTCTGTCTGCAGAGCTTCATGAAAACCCAATCGCAGGGAAGAGTCCACTCCTTCAGTCCAATTCCCATATACTACACTGCAGCAGGTCCCATTTTTTAGTAGAGAATAAACCCCAGCTATTTCGCACTGAGATTTGTTGTGTCATACAGTAAAACTGCTAGCCGTGCAGAAAACACGACAGTAGGTTGTATTTCAGACTGAAGTCTAAAGATATTTGTTTCAGAGCACAAAGTCTTCTCTTACTGTACTGGGTTACTTCCTGTTACAGTAGATTTGTTAGTGTATCTCACTGTGTTCAGCACAATAAACAGCATCTGTAGCTATTCACTTGGCAATCTGTGAAGACAAATGATTTTGATAGTCAGGATTAGAAGTGGGCAATAATGGATTTTATGGTGAGCTGGTAATTGGGAAAAAAAGCTTCGGGAACAACCTCTATTCAAAGTTCAGCACAGTGGAGTATTTTAATCAGTCCTTTGAAAACAAAGCATTGGCTTTTGCTTGCCTGAGCATTTAGGGGCCACTAGAATAAGTTGGCCAAAGCTGAATTTATGAAGTGATCAGGACTTGCAGAAACCATGTACTCAATCTAAAACCAGTTTGCATCAAATAAGGTTATCCAGCTCAGCCTGTGACATGTGAGCCTCCCTGGCATAGCCTCAGCCTTACCTGCCTGCTGCATCCCACACTGACAGATCAGGGTGGTGCCACACTGCTAGATGCAGTTTGGTTGCTTTGGCAAGACCAGATGTACAGAGTATGACCCATTTCTGAATCACCAATAAAAGCCACATCCAGGGAACACCATCATAGTGTCTGGCTGGCAAACAGCTGCCTTATCTCCTGCTCCTGGTCACAAGCCCCATTCTCCTGCCTGCAAAATCACTCAGAACTGTCTATCTTTTACCATCCCTTCTTTGTCGGAAGAATTGGAGAAGGCATGGAGACACTGCAAGAAGTGATAGTCCAGGTGCCATCACCTCTTTCAGCACCACTGTTTTTTCAGTCCACCCACTTACCATGGGTCAACCTTCATGGCCCTAAGGATGGAAATCTCCATAATCTTCCTACTGCCAAATTTGGCCATAATTGTTTACACTTTCTCAGGTGCATAAGACTTTCTTTGCTTCCCCTCTAGAAGATGCAAGTGATGGTTACAGTTCTGTATCTTCCCAAAGAGTTGGTGCAAACCCGGCTGCCAACATGAGAAATCTGCTTTCAAACCCAAATACAAAATTGCTGGCATTCCCACACAGCCCCAGAAGTCGTCCCTATGAACATTTTGCTCAGGTTTTTCATAGCCTCACCATTTATATTAGGAATGAACTGCAGGTCAAATAGCCTAGCAATTCACTTGCTAGCTTAGCAGCTTGAGGCTCTGCCTCGAGGCCTTTCACACCAGCAGCTATTAACTACAAAGAAATGTCACCTGTTCTGGTCATTATTGTTAATTATGGAATCCCTCTATTCACACATCTCCATACTAAAAGCTTTTCCTATCAGACTCCTTCCCCCATCACACAGGGCCAGGTTATTATAATACAACTAGAAGCACAAAGCAGGGCACAGCAGGGTTTTACGAAGAGCCAGGCTTATCCCCACTGGCTGCAGTAATACAGGCCAGGCAATGGGCTAAAGCCCTTCTCATTGCTGTCTTCCACTCCCTGTATTCGCAGGGTTACCTGGGATTCAGGCTGCCAACAGTCTTGAGGTATATGGAGACAGAACTGATCACCCATGCCCATCCGGGGCAGATGAGATCTTAGGATCCGGGTGAGAAGACACAGGATGGATGGCATTTCTAGATTCACGCAGGACTTTTCCTCAATGGGCAAGGACAACTTTGAAAAGAAAGGAAAAGTGATGGTAAAATCTACAATGTTCAGAGCAAGCTACCTACATCTCATCTATTGCGTATGATCTGTGAGCTGCTTGATGTGCCGTGCTGCCTTACAGCACAAGCAGACAAGGGCTGCAGCGAAAAAGGGGATGAAGAGCACTTTCCAGAACAAGTAAATGAAAGCTGGAAACAACCACAGTGTAGCACAGAGCCTTGATGCATATAACTACAACCGCCACAAACACTCTGATACTGGTATTTTGCAGGTTTATATTAAACCAGTAAGGCCCAGGAGACCATCACCTGCCCTTACCTAAAGACAATTTTGATTCACAGCTTTCAGCTCACCTGGATGGAAGATCTTTAAGGCTCTTCTCACTCCTGTGCCATGTCTCCACAATACTCCTGCAGCAGAGGAACAAGCTAAGTGGCTGCTACTCAGCAGCATCTGCCTCTATCATAAAGCAAACAATAGTCCTTCCACTTCCAGTGGGAATTGCTGCAAGATACAGCTATCCTTGTGGATAGTTATCCCTAACTGCCCCCGGAGGGTGCACTCTCTAACTCTTAGGTATCCGTCAGCAATTCAAATCCGGAGTCCCTATTTCATCAAAACTTGGTTTGTCCTACAATCTGCAGTTTCTTTAGAAAGAAACGTTGAGGAAACATCTCTCTCCATAAATCCAGTCTGAAAGGTCCCTGGGAGGTAATATGAATGCAGACTGTAGCAAATAATTTCTAATAATTTATGTCTAGTATGACATATGGTTATAACAGCCAAGGAGTTATCCTGAAACCTATCTGAAATGTGAGTATGCCTTTCACTTCTTCAAAGTTTTATATGCTGTGTTACTGTGGGGTTGGACTCAACAGGCTAAATAAAGCTTCCTCTTGTTCTTCCAAACTGAAATATAAAATAACACAGGGGAAATAAGCATTTCTCTCCTACACAGCAGCACATACAAAATCCTTTCACTGAAAAAAGAACTACAACAGTCAAACCTCTGGGTCATTCTTCTTTCTGTGAAAAGACTGGTTAAAAGTATATGTTAATGTTTCCTGCCAATTTTTCTTCTCTTAGCCTCTTCCTTCCAGGGCTCTCATTACATTCCCCCTCTATGTAGTTTTAAAAGGTTTCCTTGTTTGACAATTTTGCTGAAGGCAATTATGTTACTTGCCTTCTCTTGAGCTCAATATACAACAGCAGAAGTGGCACGCTGTACATATGGCTAAGATCTGTTTTAAAAACACTTGGAGACTGCTATCAAATCTTGCTGTGCGGTTTGTCATTTGCATCTAGCAGAGTCTGTGAAGCTCTAAAACTCCGCTATGGGACAGTCCCTTATTTGAAACTCAAGAGATGAAGTTTTTACTGTTCAACGTAAGAGATTTTTCTGTATTAAACTGAAACAAGAAACCCGTATTTAGAAACTAGCCAGGAAGATAAGCATCTTGGGATGACAGCACAGCTCCACGTGTTAAGTGTTCAGGAGTCAAACCCATTCACCTTTCTGATAAGAAAATGGTTCTTATTTTCAGTTTGTAATGACACAAATGGCACGTTACTGGTCATAACAGGCTTCATCTCCAGGGCGCTCCCTGTGCATAACTGAGCTTGACATTCATCTGCCATTACCAGCCAGCTGCAGTACAAGTCCTGCTGTGGGACTCAGCTCCTTCGGCTAAACACAAACCACTTTACCTGCTTTGGAGTTATCAAAGCCAACGTACGAGTAGTTACACAAGCAGAAGAGTTTTTGAAGTTTGGTTTCTGAGTACTTTCATTCGGTACATCTCTCGCACATGGATTCCCTGGTGTACAATTATACAGTTGAGCTCAAATTTCAGTCTTTCCCTTTAGTGGGGCACTGATATGGGTTTGAGTCCTTTACTTGACTGCATATTTTCAGAAAGTTGGCAGAAACTCAGCACACTCAAGACTCCTCTTCCCTAAAATTAGGTTGAAATCAGCTAATGAGTTAAAATATTACCAAGGTGGAAAACTGAAAGTCAAAAAAATCAAGCCAAAACAAAGGCCATGCAATGAGTGGGAAATCTGAGTAGCTGATTAATATGAGAAAGTAAATAAAATGTACAAACACTTACACTGACCACGGGAAGGGCCTCAATCCCCACGGGCCGTCAATGTGCTTTCCCTGCCCAAGCCCTGATACTGCCTCACCGCCTGGACAATGCATATGCTCAAGTCTGCATGCTCCTACTATGTGTCCCATCGGTGCTGCTCATGGTACTCCAAGTAGGATGAGAGTTATGATATGGGATGAATTCACAAGAAAGCAATGTTGTGGCTTCAAAACGAGTCACACTCTCCCTTTGCTGTTGGAAGTCCTGTTACTATCCCAAATAACACTTCAAGGAGGAATCTGCTTTCTCAGCCACCATCTCAAAATACCCATTTTATTGGGGAAAAAACACTGTGCCTACAATACAAGCACACCTCATTTGTACCCTTTGGGGAAAATGTGGTGCAGCCAGGCCCTTGGCATCTGCCTGGACCATAACAACCCCACAGGTGGGAGTGTGACACAGGCATCCCAATCGCACTGGAGCTCAACAAAGAACCTGGATAAATTCAAGAGAATCAAAGGAAATTTAAGAACCTTTGGATTGCCTAAATTCTGAGAGTTTGAAATGATAACTTTAAGGTCACATTAACTTAGATTTTGTATTAATTTCTGGTTCTTTTAAACACTTATTTTCTTTGCCAAGCAGACTTTCCCTATCAAGGGAATTTAAATGATATGCGAGCCATTTAGGTACACAATATATATTGCCACAACACAAAGGACATTTGGAAAGCTGAAATTGGATGAACTTTGCAAGAAAAAGCCAGCTTGGGGAAAGTTATTTTTAAGTACCACTGCCAAGTTTAAGTAATATAGTAATGATATGGGGCTGGACACATAAAACACCATCTGGATAATTAAAATATACACAAAGGTGGTACGCAGACAAGTATCAACTGAATGTTCGCAAAGTAAAAATAGTAAAAGAAATTAACTCTTCATGGACACATTCATGTCGGAGACAGGTGTTACGGAGGAGTAGGGAAGTCTGCTTCTCTAAGACTCAAAGCACACATACCTCTCCTCTGGCCAAGATCATCCTGCAGGTCATACCAACGTCTTAGCTGCAGTTCTGTAATGCATTTAACACTTGCATAACTTAAAACATTGACTCTGTGCTTGTAAATCCTTAAACTCACACTTAATATACCTAAGTGCTTTTCCTTACTTCAAACAAGTTTGCTGCTGTCTCTCCCATCACTTGTAAGGAATCATACTGCATTTTCTTCATCTCTTTATACTACTGTATACATAGTCTCACATATAGTGAAAGTTGGCCTTGCAAAACAGATGGTGCAACATGGCTCTAACATTATAAAATCAGGAACTGAATTATTACTGTTGATAAAAACTTTGACAAATTCCTTATAACTCAGTTCTCCATCCCAAACTTATCAGAAGGTGGCAGTATTTCAAAACATTACTTTTTGGATTTACCAGAGGGGCATTTATTTGTGAATTGACTACTTGCTAATAATGTATTTTATTATTCCTAACATTTAAAGGTCAAGAGCTGTAACTCCTAGCGGCTGAGGTGCAGTGGAAGCAGTAACCCGCATTACACTGCAGTTTTGAAGAGAGTCTGGTGAATCCATTAGTATGGGGAGATAAGGAGGGCCGCATTTGCTTCGTTACTGCTTTTATTTGCTGTGAAATATTTGTTAGATTTTTTTATAGAAGCGACCACTTCTATAAAATGTAAGATAAGAATTTCCAAAGTGTCCAAAGCTTGGTGTTCTGTCCCAAAGCAGTCCCTAAATTCAACGTTACCAGGAAACATTTTGCCTGATTTGTATCCTGTACCTCCTACAGATTTCTATAAACTATCCCTTTACGCATTTCAAACTGCTGTCCTTTGTTTTAACAAGTTACACACACTGTGCACTGCTCTTCCTGAAACTAAAAATATCCTACTCTTGTGTTTGAGCTGCCACTGCTTTGCCTTCTACCCATGTACAACAGCAAGCATATTTTAACAGCCACAACCCTTTAGCACCTATCGCTTTACATACACAAGAACATTCACACTCTGCAGAAAGACATTCACTGAACAGCTTCACAGCAAATCTACCTGTGGCTTGAAGCTCCATGTAATAGCTCTGGATCAGCTAGGAGCTAGTGTATTCAGGAAAACCACTGCAAATAAGGTGTGAGTCTACAGTCCAGCGTTCCCATGTGCATGACCCCACAGTGAAGCTGTCTGACCGAATTAAAAAGAAGATGAGAGAGAACAGAAAGTCTGCCTTCATCTGGCAAGGAAATCAGCAAAGGTTCCTATAAAAATAGAAAGGATGACAGAAGAATCTTTGCCTCTGAGATTATTCTTCCTTTATATACTTTTGTTCACCCTTAACATGATTTTCTCCAATAACTCTAGAAATACCGCTCCAGAGTACAAAGGAGAGAGGATAGAAGTTAGACTGAAATACAGTTGTTCGGACTAATACACCTTTATCCCCCCATTTCTTTCTGCATAGCTACAGGAATTACACAGAAAAGAGGAACGTTTTGTTGGTGATTTGTTCAGCCCATTCGCTGTGTCGAATCACCTCTGCCAACATATTTAAGGAAATTATTAAATATCATAAAAATCACTCATGAGACCGAAACACAATGAAAAGATCTAAGCCAACGAGATACTTTAGCAAGCTAAAATAAGCACTAAGAAAACTGCAGTATTCCTAAATCAGCCTTAGATTGCCGTAGGCTTGGACTAACATTCCCCAGTATTTATGAAGGAGTTTATTTGAATTTACAAAAACTGTTTAAAATCATGGAGTATATTCCCATAAGTGTCTTTAGCATCATTCTAGAAAACACAAGAAGTATACATGTGGTAAAGCACCTATATGCACTTGTGTCAGGGAAGAAATCGGGTTGGGTGTTCAACTTCTGCTGCATTTCTGCAGAAAAGGCCGTCCAGGTGGCAAGCCCACCTTTATAAAAAAAATCTCTTTGGAGCCACACAGTGTAACATACAAAAAGCTTGAATTTCACTAGCCCACCCCACTGTTCTTTCTCTTCCTTACCATTCCCCATTTTTCAGTTCCTTTAACAAGACAAGAAACTCTACAATAAACCTTGTTTCTCAGTTTGAGGTTTTTATCACTTAATGGGAACAGAAAGCAAATTTCTAAATATTACTAAGCACAATATATTCACTGACTGCAGGGTAACTTGACTTTCAAAGGAGAGTAAACTAACACACAAAGCAAGCTTGTAGCATGGACATGGAGCTGGAAAAATGTAATGTCAGGGAAGTTTGATTAAATTCTCTAGATTTATGTTCATAAAACCAAAAGGCTTTTTGGTCTTTGATAACAGAGAACCTGTTTGGGCATTCAGTTTCCCAGAAAATGTTTTTAGATCTTCAAGCACCAAGATGAGAACAGTATCCCTATAGTAACTGGTAGATACTGTAATTTTGCATTTTAGGTCACTGAATAGCAATGTCCGAGATGAGGACTCGTCCTGAGAGGTGCAGAACAGTTAAGGAGAATGTAGCCCAAATTAGCTTCACTGCAGGGTGTGCTCTGGGAAGGTGCTCAGCCACCTGCTCATTAGGATCATCTATTCCTGCTCCCTCCTGCACGCTGGCCCAAACCTAACACATAAAACGGAATGAAGACTATAAAAATGAAGAATTCAATTAGGAGACTCTTTCCTGCCATAGTCTGGGTTTAGGATAAGCATTTCTTACACAGTGACAACATTATAAACACACGTATATTTGCAGCATCACCAACCTGTAACACTTGAGCACAGGGAACTTCAGCACTCTGGCAGGTGGCAAGCAGAAAGGAAGGAACGGCTTGGAATATTATAATTCAGGTAAGTTGACACATTTAACCGCCCTGAGATTTTAAATCCTGGAAGGTTTTTGCAATGCAATCCAGTTCATGTTGAACTACTGCCCTTTTGCTGAGATCTCTTCAGATGGCAAAACAGCATTTGGTTCCACAGCCAGAAGAAAAAACCTCAGTGTATCAAGGTAAACAGCAGGTGGAATTGCAATGAATATGGATTCTCAGCTTCTCTTGCGTAACACTGATCCAACTGACTATTTAATATTCTGTGCTTACCTGTAAAAATGACTTCAGGTACTGGATGTTAAATATAGGTTAAATTCTACTCACATTAAATCAATGCAAAACAGAGACATTTAGACGTCTACAGCAAGGCAACTAAGAGTTATTTTCATCCACCATTTCTTTGATAAGGGAAAATTAGGCAGGGACGCATGGAGTTAAAACACCGAATGACTTACATCCCCAAATACCAAGAGAAGAAAAGGAATTTTTGTTTCTTTTCCTTCCGAGCAATTAAGACTGCCAGCTGCCTGGGCAAAAACCCAAGAAAACTCACTATCTTCTGCTAACGTTTTGATATAGTCACTGCCTGACAATCATTTTTGTCAAAAAGCCACATTCTGTAAACACTTGACAGTGGTCTCCGCTGCCTTGTTTTGCTCCTGTGGCGAAGCATGAAGTGAAACAGCGATGCAGGAATATTACCACAGATACTCTCTCTCCTCTTACAATAGCCTGGTTTCTTTGGAAGGACCTCCGTGTTGGCAGGCTGCTTTTCATTACAACAAGGCAGCCAATTTGGGGTATCACATGCAGCTGAAAAAATGCGAATAAACTGCCATTACTTGCAGCGGGAATTCAAAGGGCTTTGTCTTGCGGAAGGAAAGATGACAGGCCAACAAGAAATTCTTTTCTATTTAGATGGACTGGAGAGAAAGTGAAGGTTCATGCCCTCAAATTGCAGCAATCCTTTGTTCTGTTATCTCCTTATAAAGTAGTGGGAGAGCCAAATGCATTTCATTTGTACTCAGAGACGAGAGCTACCCCCGTGCTCAGTTATACTGGACAAAGCTCTATTAAATTGGCCGGGACAGAAGCATGCGGGGTTTGTATTAAGCACAGATTCTTCTGACAATGCCATCTGGTTTCTGAGGCACAAGTTTTAGAAGTACTTAAGCACCACTTTGCTTAGTGCTGCAGTGTTTAACTGATTGAGGAGCTTGACTCTTACTTTTACAAGGAAGTTAGCCACACAAAAGTCAAAGTCCTATTTGTTTCTGCCGATGCTTAGAGGTTTTCTGTACGGCCAAGGGCAGATGGTGGTTCATCACCTCTCTCCCTGTGCAAAGTCAACTGGGTCTGGACCAATGGGAATCCCCAAGGCTCTATAGATACATCTTTAGGAACCCAAATTCTTTAAAACCTGGCTCTAAATGACTACAGAAAACAAATCTCATTTGGGGTGATGCGACACTAAAAGCCAGTTGTGTTCTTCTGAAAATCCTACAGGTCTCTTAGTTTCACAAGCAATCCAGCTCATGCCCAGGATGGCGTTAAAATCCCCTCTGTACAGTAGTTAATGCTAAAGTGAGTTTTCCTCATATTGGTTTCCAATACACTTAGTTCCCAGAGAGAGATAGTTTTGCATTGGCATGAAGCAGATTGGAAGAAAACAGCTTTCCAATGGCTTTGCCAGGCGAGGCGCTGCCGCACACAGCTTGACTATGCTGATGCTAAATGCTTTGATTTTCTCCATAAATAACAGTGCTTGAGAAAAGAGCAAGGTGAAGTCTCTCATTACACAGACAAAAGGAGGTAGGGAGCACGAGGCATCTTACCGGGTGGCTCTCCTTTTTGCTCCCCTTTCTGTTTTCCTGGATTTGAGTTTTAAAATGGGTTATATTTTGCCTGCAGTAATTTCTTTTAATAACTGCAATTATTCTCTCCCATTGTTCCGACTCTTACAAGCAAATTAGGGAAATTCAAAGGCAATTTTCATGATTGTTTGTTGTCAGGTTTATGAATGGCTGTTCTATTTTACTGGGATGTTTCATTAAATAAATAACGAGTATGGCACAAGAGCCGTAAACAGTCAGATAAAGATCAGTTCATTTAGGGATAGATCCTGCTTGGTGCTTAGGTGGGCATGCAGGAGACCCAACAGGACTCCCTCCAGCTAGACATAATTACAGCTTCCATATTTAAGAAAGGGCAATATTGCTCTCCCCACATGCAAGTGTGCCTCTTTAAAGATCTCATTTAGCATGTTTTTCACACCCTACCCGGAAATTTGTGCAAAGAGGAGGTTCTCACATCTCCCTCTCTCTCAGTGCTTGCATGGCAGGCAGAGAGAAGTTGCAGGCCACAGCAAAGGGCATTCTGAATAAATAGCACCAGGGCCTCATGACATACCGTGTGGGAAATAACGTTCATGATATGAGCTAAGAACAACAGCAAGACTACATTTCTGGAAAAAATCCAAAGTCAAAGCCTCTAAAAGGACTCAAGTATCCATTTATCCTGCTCAAAATATCATGCAAATATGTCACTAAGTGGCATCCATCAATGACAGAGGATCAGGAACACATGCCAAATCATTTCAGGTTCAATCTGGCTGGAGGAAAGTGAATGTACAAGGCAAACTTAAGCTAATAACTTCCAAACACTCCGATATCTCTGAGGTTTTTAACGTATAATAGGACTGATTCCCACTTCCATCAGCATGCAGATACTCCTCTGCTAGATCACTGTAAAGACAAGCCAGGTAGAAAAGACAGCAAGCCTAATGCTTTTAGCCTGTTTTAGCTTTTTAAACCTCTGATCAACTGCAATCAAATCCAGTGAAGTGGGAGAAGTCTCAGTGTAAGTTACACAAAATTAAACTGGACTCAATACAGCCACCATTGTGCTGATACCGTAATGGACTGTAGAGGCTCAACAGCATCAGGTACCTTTATAAATGTTCCCAGTCAGCGCTTGTGATTAGCCACAAGACAGGCATCTGCATGATACTGAACTTCAATTCAGTACTTGCTGAACTACTTTACTACATGCTTTATTAATGTTGATGACGAAAGATGGAGAAATGAGAAGTTTCAGCAAAATACCTGTAACCTGACTAACAATTCACATGTGGAATCTTCCCTGCTTATCTAATACCATTTGTGCATCACAGATTTTGTGCAACCCACCTTTGCTACAGAGAGAAATC